>NW_026068196.1:445345-489830 GCF_014885135.2 Alexandromys fortis
ACAAACTTATATAATAAATCTTATATAAAAAATAAAGTTATCTGAGATTCTGTGTTTGTTTTGATGTGGTTTCTGAGCAAGAGACATGAGATCTTAATGCCGTCTTTGGAGAATGATTTTACTGAAGGGGCATTGGGAATAAGATAGAGTTGGAGGCAGCTCCATTGAATTAGGCTTGTGCTGGCGATATAGCTCAAATTCTCAATGTTAGTTGAGGAAGCCTGAAGATATAAGTTTAACCCTCCAGAACCAAGGTACAGAAAGGTATGGACTCTTATAACCCTAGTGCAGAGACAAATTAGTACATCCACTTTTAAAAAAATATATTGATTTCTCAGAAAATTGGAAATTGATTTACCTCTGTGAGGGTCCACAGTTTTTAATCCTTTCCATCTTGACTTATTCTTGCTCCTCAAGGATGAATGACAAGATGATTGACCAAGGTGTGGCTATTGGATGCCTTACTCTTTAGAGGCCAGTCAACAGGAGGTTTTGACTTAGGGTGTGTTTGCCAGGTGTTTCAAGATGTAAGGAGATAATTACTCTTCTTTCTCTTGGTGTCATGGGAGTCTTGTACCCTCTCCTTTTGTTTGGGGTTATTTAAGGACTAAGAGTAATAAGCTTGGGACTTTTTGGTTCTTTTTTTTTTTTTTTTGGCCTTTTGCTACAGTGTTCACTGGAAGCTCTCCTGACTATATCTTCTTATTCTAATTAATTAATTAATCAATTTTTTAAAAAGAAAAAACTGTTTATTTCATTTTACATACCAATCTTATTTCCCGCTCTCTTACCTTCTCCAATTCCCTTCACCTTCCAACCATTCCACCCCCATCCACTCCTCAGAGAGAGTAGGGCACATTGCTTTGAGAAAGGACCAAGGCCTTTCCTATTATATTGACACTGAGCAAGGTATGCATCCAAAGTGATTAGGTTCCAGAAAGCCATTATAAGCAGTAGAGATGAATCCTGGTGCCACTACCAATGGACACACAGTCTGTCTCATCCATACAGCTGTCATCCACATTCAAAGTTCTAGTTTGGTCCTATCCTAGTTCCTTTCCTGTCCAGATAGAGTCAGTGAGCCCTATTAGCTCAGGTAAACTGTTTCAGTGGTGTCCCCCTCAAGGTCTTTACTGTTTTGCTCATATTCTCACTCCTCCCACTCTTCGACTGGACTTTGGGAGCTCAGTTCAGTGCTTTGATGTGGGTCTCTGTCTCTGCTTTCATCAGTTGCTGAATGAAGGTTCTATGATGACATTTAAGATAGTCACCAATCTGACTACAGGGCAAGGCCAGTTCTGATACTCTCACCACTTTTGCTTAGGGTCTTATCTGGGGTCATCCTTGTTGATTCCTGGGAATTTCTTTAGTGCCAGGTTTCTTGCTAGCCTCATAATCCCTTCCTCCATCAAAATATCTCTTGTTTTGCTCTCTGTCTCTGTCCTTCCTCCATCTCGACTATTCCATTCCCTCAAGCTTTCCTCCCCAGTCCCCTTCTCCTCTCCTCCTCCCCTTCTGCACTGCCTTCACCCCACACCCATGCTCCCAATATTGTCAGCAGAGCTTGTGTGTTTCTCCTTTCCAGGGTGATCTACATATGTTTCTCTTAGGGTTCATCTTGTTACTTAGCTTGTCTAGGGTCATTCACTAAGGGCTCTTTATCCTTTGCTTTACTGTTGGTATTCACTTATGAGTAAGTACATACTTTGTTCATCTTTCTGGGTCTGGGTTACCTTACTCGGGATGCTTTCTTCCATCCATTTGCATACAAATTTCAAGATGTCATTGTATTTTACTGCTGAATAGTACTCCATTGTGCAAATGTACCACATTTTTTTTCTTTGGTTAAGGGCGTCTAGATTGTTTCAAGGTTCTGGCTATTACAAATAATGTTGCTATGAACACAGTTGAATGAATGTTCTTGTAGTGTGATTGATCATTCTTTGTGTATATGCATAAGAGTGGTATTTCTGGGTCCTGAGGTAGGTTGATTTCCAATTTTCTGAGAAACCACGATACTGATTTCCAAAGTGGTTATACAAGTTTGCATTTTCATCAGCCTGACTATCTTCTGTCATTTGGCTATTTCTTTCTTCAATCTACATTCCTCTACTCTGTGTACAAGTTTATATTCTCACCAGCCTGACCGTATCTTCTGTTTTTTGGTCTATTTCTTCCCACAATCCACATTCCTCTACTCTGAAACATACAGACTCATCAGGACAGACTTAACATACCTCAAAACTTAACTTTACTACTCCTGAACATACATTTAAAGGATACTCTATCATTTCACAAGGACACCAGCTCAACTATACCCACAACAGCTTCATTTATAATAACTAGAAACTGGAAATGACCTAGATATCTCTCAACCATAGACTGGACAAGGAAATTGTGGCACATTTACACAATGGAGTATTACTCAGCTGGTAAAAACAATGACATATGAAAATTTGTGGGAAATTACTGCAACTGGTAAAAATCATGCTGAGTGAAGTAACACAGACCCAGAAAAACAAACATGAATTATTGTTATGTATAAGTGAATATTAGCTGTAAGCAAAGCATACCCATTCTATAATTCACCTACACAGAAAAGCTATATAACAAAGAGGGCTCCAGGCGACCATTGTATGAATCTCCCTGGGAAGGGGAAACAGAATAGACATCTTGTGTTGAGGAGAGGGTGGGGGTATGGCAACAAATGGTGGGAGGTGAGGGATCAAATGCAGAAAGGATGGAGGTAGAGTGTACTTGTTGGAACATGTGTGGGTGGAATCAGATCTCCCTGGAAGACTTCATCCTTCAAGGGCTCTTTGATGAGTCCTTCAACCACCTTTGTCTTTTCCTCCTGATCATGCTGGTGTTCCTTACTGCAGTGAGTGGCAACAGCCTCACCATCCTCCTCATCTGCGCTGATCCCCATCTTCACACACCAATGTACTTCCTGCTTAGCCAGCTGTCCCTCATGGATCTGATGCATGTCTCCACAACCATTCCCAAGATGGCGACCAACTACCTGTCTGGCAAGAAGTCCATCTCGTTTGTGGGCTGTGCCACCCAGCACTTCATGTACCTGTGTCTTGGTGGTGCAGAGTGTGTCCTCCTGGCTCTCATGTCTTATGACCGCTATGTTGCCATCTGTCACCCCGTACGCTACACTGTGCTCATGAGCAGAAGAATGGGAGTGATGATGGCTGTCATGTCATGGTTGAGTGGATCTGTGAATTCCCTAATCCACACATCCATCTTGATGAGTTTCCCTTTCTGTGGTTCAAGAATCATCCACCACTTCTACTGTGAACTTCCAGCTGCTTTGAAGTTGGTGTGTGGGGACATTACTGTGTATGAGAGCACAGTGTACATCTGCACAGTTTTCCTTCTTCTCCTCCCCATCATTCTTGTCTCTACATCCTATAGATTCATTCTGCACAGTGTCATTCAGATGCGCTTACCTGGGAGTAAGAGAAACTCTTTGCCATATGCAGCTCTCATCTCATTGTGGTTTCTCTTTGGTATGGTGCCTCCATATTCTCCTATATGAGGCCCCATTCCCAGAACATTCCATTGCAAGACAAAGTTGGTTTTGTTTTATATAGCATTATTACTTCTACCCTGAATCCCCTGATTTATACTTTGAGGAATAAGGATGTTGCTAAGGTTCTGAAGAAAGTGTTAAGGAGAGATCTTCTCACCTAATTACTACCATTGTAGGTTTTTGGAATATATTTTTGAATATGATTCGCCTTAAACTGAGCAAATTCCTGATGATTTTTGACTAGTGCGCAAATAACATGGATAATGTGTAACTGTACTATTCTAATATGATATCCATCATCGAACCTGGTAGAATTGCTTTTCTGCCTTCTTGGACCCTTACCATAAACTTCTGGTTCTAAGAATGGCACAGTGTATTCTAGAAAACATCCTAAGTGCTTGAAAATCAACCAAACCTGTTGAAATAGGAGCGGCAGGGCTGCTTCCCCGGCACCCGGCCACCCGCATGGCTAGCTTATGCCCCGAAATAATTACACGGAAACTGTATTCTTTCAAACACTGCCTGGCCCGGCTAGTTCCAGCTTCTTATTGGCTAGCTCTTACATATTGTTCTAACCCATTTCTAATATTCTGTGTAGCCCACGAGCTGGCTTACCAGGGAGGATCTTAACCTGCGTCTGTCTGGAGCGGGAGAATCATGGCGACTTCTCGACTCAGCTTCTTTTTCCCAGAATTCTCTTCTGTCTACTTCACCTACCTAATTTTCTGTCCTATGAGGGCCGAGGCAGTTTCTTTATTATTAAGAAATCACTCCCACATCACAAACCACAAGAGCTAATCCTTTCTCAGGAAGAGGAACTTGGCCACCTGTCCACACATGCAGTACCCTTCCCTTTATAATTTTCTAACCCAACAGAACTTCCCTAGCTAGTAACAGAAGCACTCTTATTACTTGCAGAAGGCCTGGGCCCTTCTTAGGTTTTCCACAGTAAGGGTGTAACTCCTGTTAAACAGTCTTCTGACTTCAGATTCCTTTGGTTTGCCATCTGTTTTTTAATACAAACACTGTTGGGTACATACCATGAAACTCCTGAAGAACTAAAGAAATGTAAAGCCAAAACCAAAACCCAACCTAAATAACGTTTTGAAAGGAGGCATAGGGAATGCAGCTCAGGTGGGAGTGTTTATTTAGCATTCTCAAAATCCTGGCTTGAATCTCCAGGAGTGCTTTTTTTTTTTTTTTTTTTTTTTAATTTTATTGTCCTGAGTTTGATTGTTTCTTTTCAATTACTCTTTCTGAGTATTATTTTTTCTTATTTCTTTAGAAATAAGTGTGTCTTTAATGTATTGATGGAAGAACTCTAGTTTTTTGATGTAGATACATAGTGGTTTGAACTTGTCTCTTAAAATTGGATCCATTATATCCCACAAATTTGGATTTTTTTTCACTTTCATTCAATTCTAAAAATTTTTGTATTTCCTTCTTCATTTCTGTCTAGGACCTAATTTCATCCAGTAGTGAGTTGTTCAGCTTCTGTGAGTTTGTATATTTTCTAGTCATCTACCATAAATCAATTCCAAAAGCCTGTGAATCATAGCATTAGGTGTAGAGACAACAGCTACTTATTTCTCAGTTGTTTGCATTAGACAGTTTTCTGTTGCTAAGAGACCAGAGACAAAGAAGCTCAAGGGAGAAACTTTTTGGCTAATTTTCTCATGGTTTCTGCCCATAGCATTTGGATCTGTAGTTTTTATGTCTGTGGGGAGTCACGGATACATGGTAGAGCATAGCTGATCACCTTATGGCAGTCAGAAAGAGAGAAAGAAGGAGTTAAGAAAGAAAATATACCCCTCAAGAGCCTGGCTCCTGAGCCCACTCACTCCAACATCAGAGGCAGCATCTTTTAGTAAACAGAGATGTTCTGGTGAGAGGATGAAACCATGCCATCTAGTCTCCATTTTGTATCTCAGTTTTGGGTTGGATTTTTGCTCAACTCTGCATGTACACATGAGAATCACGTAAGAAGCAATCAGATAAATAATAATCCTTATTCAAGGCTGAAGACACCGAGGTGGTTAAGATATTTTCAGGATTTATGGGGACACAATAAGGAGCATGTTGCCAGTGGCCAGGTTTGCATCATCCTGCTCCGCATCACTGGGGCACAGCCCAGAATTCCCTAGTCGTATTGTACTAACTCTAAAGGAATTAGCTCTGTCTTACTGTTAGGACTTTTCTGTGAGTCACATTCTCCTCCTTTCATCTTGGATTCCCAAAAACAACAGGCATGACTAATAATTGTCTTTCTACTAGAGGTGAAACCGCCCCCAAGCAATACTCTTTTTTATTGTTCTCAGTCGTGTGTGGCCAATCATGAGAAAACATCTAAACAACAAGACTGCTTGATTGTGTGTGCTTCTTGCCTCCCACCTCTTATTCCCTATTGTTGTTCCTTCTGAATGTGGGTCCCTGGACAACAGTACTGAGGATGGTTGGTGTCCTTTCCGCTTTTTCCTGGTATTACTATAACAAACCTATTACTTTCATATTTCACTACTTTTCCATTCTTGTTTTCATGTCCAGACTCAAACTTTTAGGAACCCCCAAAGCCAGCCCTTCCTGGCAGAGGATGGCAGTAGCACAGTTAGTAGCGCATACTGAAGTCTTCCGTACTTCTTAGTCGTCTGTGAAACTATGGATCACTATGGTAGACTGATCCACTGATGAGGTCAGAGCCCTCATGGGCAATCACTTCCCAAAGGCTTTGTGTCTAAACTCTGTCACACTGAGACTCCAGCTTTTGATATTTGAACACTTGAGGTTGTTGTAGATCTCAGTGATACCACCGTGAAAATAGAAGAGGGATTATCAGAGTGAAAAGTGGCTGATGGGAGCAAAGAGGAGTGGGCAGAAGGAGAATGGATTGATATGATCAAGTAGGCATATGATGTGGTATCAGCAAACCTTATTAAGCTGTACAATTAAAGAAAACAACTGGCCAGTAACCCCAAGTGATCCTTCCTGTCTTTCTCTCCCATTATTGGTGTCACAGGCATGACTTTTTTTGTTCCTTTTGTTTTTTGAGACAGGGGTTCTCTGTGTAATAATTATGGCTTCCTGGAACTCACTTTGTAGATCAGGCTGGCCGCAAACTCACAGGGATCCACCTGCCTCTGCCTTCTGAATGTTGGGATTAGATGCATGAACCACCACCATCTGGCATAGGCATGGCTTTTTATGCTTGGATTTTAGGGGATCCAATTTAGAGCCTCAAGCTTATGTGGTGATCAACCCATTCACTGAGTTTTTTCACCTAGCCTGGTTTTACATTTTAAGAGTGTTGGGTCCAGGGGGGTCGCACAGAGATGAGAATGCCACCAAGTCTAATAAACCAGATGCAAACTTTATTCCAGAAACCAGATTCTAGGAAAACCAGAAGCAAACTTAAAAGTAAAAAATAAAAAACACTGCAGGGCACAGAAGCTTATCAGCTAGCTGGGACTACAGCCAGAGATAGTCTTTGTTAAGCTGTGGCAAAAGGCCAGTTTCTGAACCTACTTTTTATTGTAGGGGCACCAAGCATTAGCTCTTAAAAAAGGAATCTTTATAATCTTGCCTTGACCCGGAGGTCAGTTAACATAGACCCTAAGGAGGGGAGTGAGTTTTAGCATCAATGGGTAACTAGGCAGCTATCATGAAATATGTTTTAGAGTAGATTACAACAAAAGTCACTCATTGCAAGAAAACAGATGTCTTTAGCAATTAGTCAGAAAAGGGACTGCTAGTAATACTAGAAGGTTAATAAATTTAGAATTAATCGGTTCTTAGGCTGAGAACTTAGAAGATGGCAGAAAGCTTTTCACACTATCCCAAGGTAAAACTCAGATACAGACTGCCATACTTTATAACCTCCATTATCAGAGCTCAATAATTAAACCATTGTTTGTATTTGCCCACTGTCTCCTGGTACCTCCTGACAGCTGTATACTGGAGTCCTATGCCTACCCTTTGGTGGTGGTGCCAGTTTTCCATAACAGAGACAGTGTCTAACCCAGAAGTCACATATCTCTGTCTCCTAAAGGTTAACTCAGTTCACATTTGTCATTTTTCAAGGATGTCCAGGACACTAATCTCAATTTGCAGGCAGAAGCTCTGGCCATGTAAATAGAACAGCCAGTTGTAAAATGAAATGACCTAAGCTGACGGAGGTGTTCCCAAGCATCCGAGAAAATAGCTCACTGTGAATGACTGATCCTTGATCTGCTGAGAAAGCTGCTGATAGTCTGTTCTCATTCTCCTAGACTTATAACTTTATATTTCTTTATTTATACATTCTTATTTCTGGATTTTCATTTTCTTATTCTTAGACTCTTCAAAAAGTATAAAAAGGGTTTTGGATTTGAGTGAGCTCATTAAGTTGTCAACAGTTAGGACACATTAATTCCTTCTTGTTTTCATGTATTCTGTGCTCTTTGATTGGGAGGGCAGAAAGGGAGCGTCCACACAGTGTCCCTACACTGCCGTGACTTGACTCCTGGTTTGGCCCTGCCATGATCAGAATGAGTATTAGTTCTAGAAGACACATGCTCTGTGGGGGGATCACAGGCAAGAATCTGAACACCAACCAGATTGCTGGAGTTCCAGGCCCCCTATGGTGAGAGCCGGAAACTGGATTTCATTTTTCTGCAAGAACAGCAAACAGGCCCTGTGCAGTGGCCCTTGTCTTTCATACCAGCACTTGAGATGTAGACTTAGGTGAATTTCTGTATGTTTAACGCCAGCCTGCTGGTCTACATAATGAGGTTGAGGCCAGCCTGGGATACATAGTGAAATGCTGTCTAAAATAAGTAAATAAATAAATACCCCCCCCCAAACCAAACAACAACAACAACAACAACAAAGCAATTATTCTTACCCACTGAACCATCTCTTCATTCCCTTCAATTTTATGTTTTGAACCAGTGTCTCTCACTCAATTAGAGACTTACTGATTAGGTTAGGTTGATGGACCAGTGATCCTTAGAGATATGCCTGTCTTCACCAGGCTGGGGTTACAGGCACACAACTATATGTGAATTTTTGTGTATGTTCTGAGGATGTGAACTCACATCCTGGTGCTTGCATGGAAGTCACTTTGTTAACCGAGCTATCTCTCAAGCTCCTCCCTTTTTGGGTAGAGTCTCATGTATCCATGTTGACTTCATACTTATTGTATAGCAGATGGTGACTTTGAACTCCTGATCCTTTACCTCCCAAGGGATTACAGGTTTGTCCCACCATGCCAGGTCATATCATGTACCTGGGATCAAATTCAGGGCTTTGGGCATAATAGACAAACACTATACCAATTGAATCATATCTCCAGTCCCAACTAGATGAATTAAATCTCCCTCCATATTCACTTAATAGATGATGTTTTTGTGGTCATAGAAGATGGTATGTGGGGTGGGAGAGATGATTCAGCAGGTAAGAGCATTTCTCACTCTTCCAGAGTACCCAGGTTCAGTACTTCCAGCACCCATGTGGTGGCTCAAAACTACCTGTGGTTCTAGTCCCAGGGGATTGGTTGCTCACGTCTGATTTCCTAGATCATCAGGAATGCTCGTGGTGGACACATATACATATGATGCAAACACTCACATGGTGTGGGAAGTCCTTCCATCTGTGTGTTGCTTTTATTGGTTAATGAATAAAGCTGGTTTTGGCCAATGGCTTGACAGAGTAAAAGCAGGCGAGAAATCTGAACAGACATGTAGAGAGAGAGAGTAGGTGGAGCCAAAAAGAAGCCATGTAGCCACTATAGGAGACAGACGCCTCCACTGGAGCCTGCTGAAACTTTGTTGGTAGGCCATGACCTCATGGTGATACACAGATTAATGGAGATGGGTTAGTTTAGGATATGAGCTAGCTAAAAATATGCATAAGCTATTGGCCAAGCAGTGTTTTAAATAATATGGTTTCTGTGTGATTATTTTGGGTCTGAGCAGCTGGGAATGAATGAGCAGCCTCCAACTACACTCACACATACAATGAAAAAAGTCTAAAATCGTTAAAAATTGATATTGGAAAACTGCTGATAGCCACTGAAACTCAAGATTCTTTTTCCTTTTGTAATTGATTTTTATTGAGCTCTACATTTTTCTCTGCTCCCCACCTTGTTTCTCCCCTCCCCTTCAGCCCTCTCCCAAGGTCCCCATGCTCGCAATTTACTCTGGAGAGCTTGTCTTTTCCACTTCCCATGTAGATTAGAACTATGTAAGTCTCTTGTAGGGTCCTTATTGTTGCCTAAGTTCTCTGGGATTGTGATTTGTGGGCTGGTTTTCTTTGATTTATGTTTAAAAACCATCTATGAGTGAGTATATGTGATAATTGTCTTTCTGTGTTTGGGTTACCTCACTCAAAATATTTTCTAGCTCCATCCATTTTCCTGCAAAATTCAAGATGTCATTATCTTTTTTCCACTGTGTAGTACTCCATTGTGTAAATGTACCAATTTTTCCTTACCCATTCTTTGGTTGAGAGGCATTTAGGTTGTTTCCAGGTTCTGGCTATGACAAACAATGAGCACATGTCCTTGTGGCAGATTGAACATCCTTTGGATTATATACCCCAAAGTGGTATTACTGAGTCTTGAGGAAGGTTGTTTCTGAATTTTCTGAGAAATTGCCACACTGACACCCAAAGGGGCTGGACCAGCTTGCATTCTCACCAGCAATGCAGAAGTGAAAGTCAAGTTTTGACATCTGTAAAATATGTATAGCATCATGATTCTATGTGACATTGCACGGTGAAACTAAAAAAACTGACAGCAATGTATGAGAAGTAAGTGAAATTTCAACCCTAGTTCATCTGTTTCCATGTGTGCCTTTAATATTCAAGATCATATCCATTTCTTTTCACAACTTTGTGTAGAGTTTTGCCATCCCAGATATTCCACAGGTAAGTTACATGTGCATTTTTAATCAAGCCCACTTCCTCTACAGACATCTTATGAAGGAGAAGTGGTGTACCTAGTCCATATGACATTCAGACATTGAACCTTGAGTTGAGTCTGCTTGCTCCATAGCTGTCATTCACATCATATGGTAGGAGACACAACCCTGTCCCTACAGTCTTGTCTGCCATTCCCGTTGCCTGATGCTGACTGATCTCATCTGTAGCAGATGTTGTAGATGCCCATCTCCAGCATCTGGGGTGTAGGAACCAGTATTGGCTCAGGAACTCCAAGACCAAGTTCTCAGCACAAGGGAGATTTATTTGCCCCAGAGGGACAAAGGGCAGGAAATAAGAGACAAAGACAAGAGATAGAGTACTAAGAAGAAAAGGAAAAGGAACAAAGAGGAGGAAGGGGTTTTTGTCTTGGTGTGATAAAGGATTTCCTTTGACAGAGAGGAAACAGATGTAGCAAGTGGTGGTTTACAAAGCTAAAATGGGAAACCCTGTGTTAGGATGAGGTGTTTAATTTTAATTGCACATGTTAATTAAGTGAGCCAAAGGAGGCTTTAATTGCTGCACTTCAATACTTTGATAGCTGGAGCTCAATATTTGCCTCACAAGGTGGGAGTGATCAAATAAGGGACTAGAACTTGGTGCTAGCTTTAGGAAAGTAATCTAATGGATTTTTGACAAGGCAAGGAATTTGGGGAGAAGGATGAAGCCTCCTGGAGCCATGTTTGCCATGCTTGGGCTGGCCAGAGCCTTGGGGTGGGGGATTCTGTCACAGTACTCTTTTCTCTCTGAGTTCCACCTGCTGCTCCTCCAGGCTTTCTGCTCTTACAGACGACTGAAGTTTGGTGCCCAGCATCCATGTTAGGTGGCTCACTCACTCATGGGTGTGCATGTTCACCCACCCCCAACATGACTGAAAATAAAGTAAAACCTAAAACGAGCCTATGTGGAATGCTTGTCTCTCTGAACCTGACTTATTTTGCTTTATGTTGAGATCTCTGGCTCCATCTACTTTCCTGACAATGATAGGATACATGAGAAGATGTAGAAATAAACTTATACAGCTATACCTGATATAGGAGAAGAGCAGGGAAGGAGGTTCCAGAGGCATCAAGACTGGCATAAGGGAAAACCAATAGTAGAGGAAGGGTAGAAACGCCTCTCTCTTAGTAACTGCTCTACTACTGTGAAGAGACACCATGGCCAAGGCAACTTAGTCTCAGAGAGTGAGTCCATGATCATCATGGTGGGGAGCATGGCAACCATGGCACTGGAGCAGAGCTGAGAGTTTACATCCAATCCTCACGGCAACGAGAGGATGGCTAACTGGGAGTGGTGTGTCACTCCAGTGACAAACCTCCTCTAACAGGGCCACATCTTCTATTTCTTCCCAAACAGTTTCACCAACTGTGGAAGAAGTGTTCAAGTATATGAAACTGCAGGGACTGTTCTCAGTCAAATAACCTCTGACTACAGGCTATATGCAACAAAACAGAATGTCACACACAGAGACACATACAGACACACAAATACACACAGACACATACACATACCTCCAAAAATAACTCAGAAAGTACTATGTAAATAGTCTATAAAGGAGTGGGGAAACTCTCATGTTCCAGGGTCTTTGAACCTTGGGCCCCTCCCAGCTCTCTGAACCATTTCCAAGGAGGAATAAATTAGGTTGAGGAAGCCACAGGGAGCAAGTCTGAAAACAGCATTCAGCCATGGGCTCTGTTTTCATTTCTTTCTCTGTCAGGAGCCATTTCCTCCTAAAATCATTACAGGAACCATCACCCTGGGGAGTCTGCAGAGAACCCCACACCCATAATTATGTTAAGAATCATTCTATTGACAGAACCTGCCCCACACCCAATTAGCTGTTATCTGTTAGCGGAACCCACCTCACATTCCAGCTATCCAGGGAACTAGGTGTGTCAACTCATGACTTCCGGGCCAAAGAATCATCACCTAACCTCCTGGCCTACGTGACCTGGACCACGTGGCAAGATCCCGTGCCCTGCCTCCCAAGCCCTCATCCAGGGGCTATATAAGTAGCAACCAGGACCCTAATAAATGGAGGCTGTGACAAACTTAGCATGGCCTCCTCCTTCTTTTCTAGCCCGTTCTCTTCCAGATAGCACCCCTCCGTGATCCTGGAGTAACTGATTGCAGGGTGGGTTACAACCTCTAGACTGAGTAACCCACTCAAGGCAATCGACATTCCTCCAGATTTATACCTTGTCTTTATGGCCTGACTTCCTTTCATGATGGTCTACAAGGTGTAATAAACCCCTTTCCCAGATTATTTTTGGTAATAATGTTTTTATCACAACAGAAAGCAAACAAGGACAAAACTTTTAGAGGAGAATTAAAGCCAATGATTTCACTTGAATTTCTGATAAATAGCCATTGCCTTTGCCCTTGGTAATAATTAAATCACTGGTCACAAATTTTTCCTGGTTAATGTTTCTTACCAAATGAACTCAAAGATCAAATTGGGCACGTACATGGTACCATGCCAACCACTAAGTTAGAGAGTACATCTGACTCTTGGGACTGTGGATGGGGCACCATGGTGTTTTCATTGTCTGGCAAGATAACCCAAAACCCTTTCCCAGTACTTGAGCACCACAGACTGGCCTTTTGAATCACAACTGGGTGGGGGGGAAGGAGCTCATCAGGCTTAGCCCTGCAAGGTGCAGCACACACAGCTGCGAATAAACCATGAAAGAGTCTTGTTTAAAGAAAGTGCAATGGACCTGATCCCAAACCTTTCCATGGAAACTTTGGTGCTCCTGGCTACCAGTCTGGTGCTCTTGTACCATTAAGTAAGCCACCCAGGCTCCTCTCCTTAGCAATCAGGACTTGGGAATGTGAACTGGATAATTCTTTCCTCTCCCTGTTTGTAAAGTCCAAGGAGAAAGTGAAGGGGACCTTTCTTGGGTGTGGGATTCTACAAAGACCTAAGATGTTACTGTAATGATTATTAAAAGTTGCTGTGGGATCCCCGGCAGTGCTGGGGCACGAGACCACAAGGCAGGTCTCCAAAGGTGGCTGGTTCCCAGTGGCATCCCCGGCCTGCGAGCCATGTGGCGGTGGCAAGCAAGAGACAGATAGGCACACCATGCATAGTGAAGTTGGACATTTATTAGGTGGGTTATGGAGGGGATAGGAAATGGGAGAAAAGGGAAGAGAGAGAGGGGGGGGGAGTGGGGAGAGGCAGAAGCTGCTTCTTCCAGAGGAAGATGGAGAAGAAAGACCAAGGCTGCAAGTAGCAAGGGAATGGGCATGACTTGTCTCTTAAAGAGACAGATCATTACAGTTATTGTTGATCTTAAGCAAATCCCCCCAAGGGGATAAATGTGTATTACTCTTCTACTCAACTCCCCTTTCTGTGGATAGAGAATTAAGAGGCCTCAGTTAGATTTGGGTATCCTTTGATTGTGTCTTAGCTTTTCTCCACATTAACCAACTGGTGCTCAGCAGAAGCAGATTACAAATAACTGGTCTCTGTGCATGATGGGAGGCCTCTTCTTCAAGGTGTCATGATTGTAGGGATGGGAGGAGCTTTTGTGTCATCTTCAGCCAAAATTCTCTTATGCAGGAGATGTATAGTGCTGTCTTGTGTGCAATTGGCTAGTTTCTACTCCCGTGTCTCACCTCTAGGACCATTTACACAGTGCCCCTAGTGTATCCAGGCCATATGATAGGCTCAGATTATTCCTTGTTTTGCTACCCTTCCCTGGAGCTCTCTGTCTTCTCCAAACTCAGTCTTTCTACCTATAATATGCTGAACTATTTGCTTCTAAGTGATGGCTCTTTTTTATATTACATTAGGTCATTTTATTTTATGTCAATGTTTAGCCTGCATTTATGTGCACATACATGTGTATTTGTTGCCCGTGGAGGTTGGAAGAGGGCATCTTATTCCTCAGACCTGGAGTTGCATACAAGATGGCTGTAAGCCACTGTGTAGATTCTGTAATTGAACCCGGGTCCTCTGCCAGAGCAACAATTGCTCTTAACCACCGAACTGTCTCTCTAGTCTCCATAATGATGAATCTTTAGAGCAAAGGAGACCTGAATTTGTTTTTTTCCCTTCACCATTTCCCTTCAAGTGTATAGCATCAGTATAAGAAGTTACTCCTTCCCAGCTATGAGATCTACTGGCCTCCTCAAACAGCAGATACTCTGAAACAATTAGGATCGTAAATATTTTCCCCCTAGATTTTACTGGGAGCATCAGCAAGAACATCCATGGCAGGATTTCTTTTAAATGAAGGGATTCCTGTGAGGACAGGAAAGAGGTTACCCTGAGTTCCAGAACTCAAAGCAAATGTGGCCATGGCCCCCAGATCATTCATTATACTGCAATTGTTCTCAGCCTGTGGGTCGTGACCTGCTTTGAGGTTGAACAACCCTTTCTCAGGGGTTGAATATCAGGTATCTTGCTTATCAGATATTTACATTATGATTCACAACCATAGCAAAATTACAGTTACAATGTAGCAACAAAATATATCAGGGACCTTGAATACCAGCCTCAGCACCCCCACAGGATCCTACTAAGATTCTCTATGACAGGCAAAAATTGTCTGGGGCAAGGGATCTGAGGGGTGAACAAATGACTGACTGGAGCACAAGCCTCCTGCATTTTTTCTTTATTCATTTTGGAAGGAAGGGAAGAAGACTGGAAAAACAAGGGCCATTCTCCACAAAGCTTCCCCTTTATAGAGGCACACAGACAAGTTGGCAATTCCATAGGCAGTAACAATATTATCAAGCATGCCTTTTCACAGAGTCACAAAAGAACAGGTGGATCTGACAAGGTTCCTACATTCTCAGTGGGGGCCTGACTGGATGCTGAAAACACAGCTTTGGTAGCCGTAGTAACCCACGGGCTTGATTTGCATTAGTATGGAGCTGGTGAATTAAAGGGAATCTCTTTTGGGGACTTTGCTTTCCTCTCCAGCAGGGTGCCCAAGTGAGAGGTTTTCTCTCTGAAGCTAGTTTTAGCACCTCAGGCCTTTTCCTTGTATAAACAGTTAATTTCCTGGGCTATGAACTTATGTTACTCAAAACCAAGGTGAAGGGTAAATACAGAATATTAGTAATTTGTTAAGTTGGAGCAGAAGCCCAGTAGTTTACACCTTCCTGAGTCTGCTGTTAGAGCAAACGTATGGGCTCCCTGTTTGAGGCTGCTTTCTTATCAGTGAGTGCTGTCCATAAAGAAAGTTGTGGGGGCCTGGTTTCATGTAGATCTTGGCTATGAGAACAAAGGTTTTCCTGAGTGAATGCTTTCACACCAGGGCTTCACTGTGTGGGGGAAGGTATCTGGTTGCCCTACAGGAAAAGTCAGGTTTATACACTGCTGGGATACTACAGAAGGGAGATTTATATACTACTGGAATATTATCTATAATAATAGGGAGAAATATCATGATTTCACAAGATTTATATAGAACTGACAGTGACTTATCCAAAAGACAAGTGTTCCCACAGCTCTGCTGAAATGGGTTTCTCCATATGGAGTGTCCATACTCCTGTGGATTAGTCCAATAGATCTGTCACCTGTACATTTGCTGTATTATACTCATGGGCTCACCACAATTCCCCTTCTTTGGTATAATAAGTGCACCATGTGTATATCTCTCTGGGCAATGAATGTTATTCCTTGGAAACTACAGCTCCCAGACTTCTCCTGGATTACCGTCACCTGTGCGCGCTGGCGCGCCCAGGTGAAGACCATTACTCCCAGATAACCTTGCGCCCCCAGTTAAAAGCGAGCGCTCCACGAGGTTTTGCTCTCTTACTCCTTTGGTCCTTTTCCCCCCCCACCCTTGTGTGTCTTGCACGTCCCACCCCTTACCGTGTTTCCCTCTCCCCATTAAACGCACCCACGTGGGAGCCGCGTGTCTGTCTCTTCCTTTGCGTTCGTCTATCCTGTGTTTGTCCACACACCCACGCCGCCCCGCCGCCGTTTTTAAAGGAATAATAATGAATAATATGGGTAATTAAAGGTTTGAGGATGACTGGAAGAATAATAATTTTAAAATTAACCATCAATAATCTATTTTGATGGCAAGATGAGAACTGGTTTGGCCATCTTGTAGATGAGTTGTATGATTTTATTCTATCTCTTATCCACAGTAGACAGAGGAGTAATATAAAAGCTATAATAATTATTATAACATGATGTGGCTAAGTGTGCCTAAAAGTTGTAGGTGTTGAAAAGTTTTTGCACCCCTCTCTGCCGACGTAATAATCTGAATCAGACCAAATAAAACTGAATTAGAAAAAGCTCAGGTTTAATGGATCTCAAGGCTCCTGGATGGCTTTCCAGTACCCCAGAGAGTGGCTGGGGAAGGAAGACTGGAAAACCAAGTGTTTGCTCTCTGGGCTACAATTTAAATACCCGGTAGGAGTGGTCTTGACCATCTCTGGGGAGGGAATTCATTTGGCGGGCTTTCTCAGGGGTGGAGTCTGAACTCAGTGCCAAGTAGGTGGGGTCCTTCAGAGTAACAGCTCTTTAGACTCCTTCAAGGCCCAGTTAAGGAACTACAGCCATCAAAGGGAAAAATGAAGGGGATCTAAGGAAAAACAATTAACTCACAGACAATATTTCCTCAATATGTCTCTTTATTTTTCTCTCTTCCTTGTACTCTATTCTTCTGTCTTCACTGTCTGTAATTTCTTAGCTCTAATTCTTCTCAATCCTGATTCCATTTCCAATTTTCTGCTATCTTCTGTTCCCATTTCTTCCCTTGTCCAATAAGGAAGCAACCAGAGAGGGATAGGTAGACACATTTGTTTTTAAGTTAGAGGTAAATGCAACCATTTTAGTGGCCCTTTCTGCCATGAGCAGGCAGTGGAAGTGTACTGAGTAGGAAGTCTAACAAGACTCCATGGTTATTATAATCTACATGAGGAGCTACTGAGAATTAAATTCCTCTTCCATAAGAGCCAAGGAAACTTTTGCTTTAGGTGTTAGCTTCTGTGGTGGCCTGGGATTTGGGTCACCATAGAGAATGTTGTATAAAGGCTTGAATACAGCCATGGGCATCTCTATAAAGGAGCAAATCCAATTAATATTTTAAAGCAGCCTTTGAATGACATTTAAAGTTCTTTCGGGAACTCACCAAGGCCAGCTGGCCTGGGTCTGAAAAAGCATGGGATAAAACCGGACTCGCTGAATATAGCAGACAATGAGGACTACTGAGAATTCAAGAACAATGGCAATGGGTTTTTGATCCTACTGCACGTACTGGCTTTATGGGAGCCTAGGCAATTTGGATGCCCACCTTACTAGACCTGGATGGAGGTGGGTGGTCCTTGGACTTCCCACAGGGCAGGGAACCCTGATTGCTCTTTGGGCTGACGAGGGAAGGGGACTTGATGGGGGAGGGAAATGGGAGGTGGTGGCGGGGAGGAGAAAGAAATTTTTAATAAATAAATAAAAATTAAAGTTCTTACATGATCCATTTGTAATTGGGAAGGCTGGGGAGAAATAAATTCTGTGTAGATGACATGCCCCAAATAAGAAAAAGGTGGCTGAATTTGGATTTTCTTAGGAGCCACCTGAAGCCCACATAATGTTAAATTATTGAGCCCGAAATTATAGTATCTCTTGCAAATAGGCTCTATCAGCATGAGAAATCTGTATAGTGAAAAGGTATACATCAGAGTACTTTTTACGAGCTTGTAAGAGGACTTGTATCTGCAAACTTTTGACACAAAGTTGGGCTTCTTTTCCAGCCTTGTGGCAAGGTTTTCTATCACAGATAAGGTCTCTGGCAATCAGGTAAAGGTAATCTAAAGACAAAATGCTAACAATCTCTGTGGTGCAAAGGTATGGTGAAGAAACAATCTTGCAAATTTATAACAGTGATATTAGAACTTTGGTAGATGGCCAACAGAATTGAGAGACCAGGTTGCTTTGAGTTTCAGATTAGTCTGGGGTTTCCCTTTAGCAACAGAGGGCATTTGCATCAGTTAGGAGACTGCCATCTCTATGGAAGCGGTACTTACCATCTCCTTTCCAGTGAAAACCCCCCTAACATTGCAGGCATGGTGCAGAAGGCATTTTTTGATTTATATTTTGAGGTGAAGTTGAATGTTTGTGCCAGAGCCCGTGTGAGTCCAACACAGATTCCCTAACTGGACTGGAACGGAGTCGCGAGGAATAATCAGACACAACTTACACAGTCATCTTTCACGGGGCAAGATCTCTCTCCAAAGATCTCTCATTTATTCTCCAAACAGCTTATATACCCTCACATCAATAGAGCGGGAACACATTTGACAACCAGATGCCTGAGCTCAGGTCATGTCCGCATCTAGCAGTCAGGTAGGCCATGAATTAGCATCTCTATAAGACATCCTCCAAATTACAAAGGAAGCACCAAACATCCTGACCAGTTTCAGTCAACACCTTCCCTCATGAGATCTACATTTCTAGCAAGTACATCCTTGCTTTTGTTAGGCAGAGACAGCTTGTCTGCAGAGCTACTTGATCAGCTCAGACTGGGCCTATAGCTTTTTTGCCATACTGAAATATGGGCCTACATGTTTGGGCCTGTATTACTCCCTCCTTTAGAGAAGCAATGTTTACTGGTATGTCCAAACTATCTGTTAGGAATATTTTCTAACCGAGCTCTCTGATGGCACAAAAATTCCCAATCAAACCAAATCAAAACAAGCTGAATTAAGAAATATCCAGGTTTAATGGAAGATCTGCACTCTCGGGTGGCCCCGAGGGGGAAACGGGAGGAAGAAAGGGGGACCACGTGTTCTTCTTTTGGGGGATCATTTAAGTACCTCAGGAGTGGTCCTGACCCCACCCCCAGGGAGGGGTCAGGACCTGGCCTGCTGGGATTTGAAGTCCAGACCAGGCCTGTGGGCTGAGATAGATGCCAGGGACTGGGGCCTAGGCTCCCAGCCTAACACTATCCACATGAGAAATGTCTAGATCCCATGCCTTTTGATTAGGCCTTTTTTGTTGTTGTTGTTGTTTATTTAAAGGTTGAGAGGTTGATTTAAGTTCTCGATCAGTTGCTAGAGTCTGGTTAAGTGTATTAAACACAGAATGGGTCATGGGAGGCGTGAGCTGTTCTCCTTTTTTCTTTTTTCTTTCTTTTTTTTTCAGCCCATTCTTTTTTTGTTGTTGTTGATTTTTATTGAGCTCTACATTTTTCTCTGCTCCCCTCCCTGCCTCTCGCCTACCTCCTGCAAGCCTCCCCCAAGGTCCCCATGCTCCCAAGTTACTCAGGAGATCTTGTCTTTTTCCACTTCCCACATAGATTGGATCTATGTAAGTCTCTCTAGGTATCCTCATTGTTGTCTGAGTTTTCTAGGATTGTGATTTGTAGGCTGGTTTTCTTTGCTTTATGTTTAAAAACCACCTATGAGGGAATATGTGTGAGAACTGTCTTTCTTGGTCTGAGTTACCTCACTCAAAATAATGTTATTTAGCTCCATCTATTTTCTTGCAAATTTCAAGGTTTTATTAATTTTTTTTCGGCTGTGTAGTACTCTATTATGTAAATATGCCACATTTTCCTTATCCATTTTTCTGTCAAGGGGCATTTCAGTTCTTTCCAGGTTCTGGCTATAACAAACAATGTTGCTATGAACATAGTTGAACACATGTCCTTGTGGCACGATTGAACATCCTTTGGATATATACCCAAAAGTGGTATTACCGGGTCTTGAGGAAGGTTGTTTCTTAATTTTCTGACAAATCACCACACTGACATCCAAAGGGGTTCTACCAGCTTGCATTCCCACCAGCAATGCAGAAGTGTTCCCTTTACACCACAACCTCTCCAGCATAAGTTGTCATCAGTGTTTTTGATCTTGGCCATTCTTACAGGTATAAGATGGAATCTCAGAGTTGTTTTGATTTGCATTTCTCTGATGACTAAGAATGTTGAAAATTTTCCTCAAGTGTCTTTCAGCCATTTTAAATTCCTCTGTTGAGAGTTCTCTGTTTAGGTCTGTACTCCATTTTTTATTGGATTATTTTTTTTTATGACAAACTTTTTGTGTTCTTTGTATATTTTTGAGATCAGTCCTCTGTCTGATGTGGGGTTAGTGAAGATCTTTCCTCATTCTGTGGGCTGTTGCTTTGTCTTATTGACTGTGTCCTTTTCTTTACAGAAGCTTTTCA
Organism: Alexandromys fortis; assembly: GCF_014885135.2. Classification (NCBI taxonomy): domain Eukaryota; kingdom Metazoa; phylum Chordata; class Mammalia; order Rodentia; family Cricetidae; genus Alexandromys; species Alexandromys fortis. The sequence goes on from NW_026068196.1 coordinate 465,967, forward strand.
GTTTCAGGAAGTCCCATTTATTAATTGTTTCTCTCAGTGTCTCTGCTGCTGGGGTTATATTTAGCAAGTGTTCTTTTGTGTCAATGTGTTCAAGTGTACTTCCCAATTTCTCTTCTATAAAGTTCAGTATGGCTGACTTTATGTTGAGGTCTTTGATTTATTTAGACTTGAGTTTTGTGCATGGTGATAGATATGGGTCTATTTTCATTCTTCTACATGTTGATATCCAGTTATGACAGCACCATTTGTTAAATATGCTTTCTTTTTCCCATTTGATATTTTTTGCTTCTTTGTCAAAAATCAGGTGTTTGAAGGTATGTGGATTAATATCTGCATCTTTTATTCAGTTCCATTGATCCTCCTGTCTGTTCTTATGCCGATATCAGACTATTTTCAGTACTGTTTCAAGTCAGGGATTGTGATGCCTCCAGATGTTCTTTTTTATTGTACAGGATTGTTTTGGCTATCCTTTTTTATTTATTTTGCTTTTCCATATGAAGTTGAGTAGCATTCTTTTGAGGTCTTTGAAGAATTTGGCTGAGATTTTGACAGGCATTGCGTTGAATCTGTAGATTGCTTTTGGTGAGATTGCCATTTTTACTATGTTAATTCTGCCTACCCAAGAGTATGGGAGATCTTACCACTTTCTGGTGTCTTCTTCAATTTCTTTCTTCAAAGATTTAAAGTTCTTGTCATACAAGTCTTCCACGTGTTTGTTTAGAGTTATTCCAAGATATTTTATGGTATTTATGGCTATTGTGAAGGGTGTTGATTCTCTGATTTCTTCCCCAGCCTTTTTATCATCTTTGTATAGGAGGGCTACTGATTTTTTTGAGTTAATCTTATATTCTGCTACATTGCTGAAAGTGTTTATAAGTTGTCAAAGTTCCTTGGTAGAATTTTTGGGATCACTTATGTAAACTATCATATCATCAGCAAACAGTGAGAGTTTGACTTCTTTTTCAATTTGTATTCTCTTGATCTCCTTTTGGTGTCTTATTGCTCTATCTAAATATGGAGAGAGTGGACAACCTTGTCTTGTTCCTGATTTCAGTGGAGTCACTGAGAGTTTCTCTCCATTTTGTTTGATGTTGTGCAACCCATTCTTGAATGTCCTTCCTAACAGTTTCTCAGGACTCAGAGTCCAAGGTCCCATGATTGTGGAACCAAGGGTTTACTGTCTGTGTAAAATTATGAAATTCAGTAAGTTGGTTAGAGTTAACTTTAAGGCCTTTGATCTTAAGTATATATCAGATGACTTCTACAAGAAGTTTTTTTCTCTTTAGATTAAGTTTGTCCCATAGGTAAAGATTCAGAGAGAATTTTAGGGGGTAGGAAATTTTTTTCTCTTTATTTATCACCTAATGGGATTCTGGCACCTTGGCTTCTGCAGTAACCTTCTTGGTGAGATCTCATCATAGACTGGATGGTTAGGAAGACTTCAAAATACATTTTCCCAAGAAAAGCTGTTTTGGTTAGTACAGTTTCCGACAAGAACTACCTGAAATTACTGGACACGAGTGAGAACAGATCATGAAACCCACAATGAAACCCACTGTAAGAGTTTATAAGTGAGAGAAAGAAACATGTGCAGGCCCGAGGAAGTTGGTGCAGGAGAGAGTGTGGAGCAGGCATGTCCGTCCAACTTATAAAGGCTGCCTAGTGCATGGCACAGGGCCTTATGTAGATGGGTCATGAATAGATCACATGACCATGCTGCATGTAGGTCACCTAGGGCCTGAGGGCTCTGGGTGGCTATGTAAATTGCCTGAGTGCTTGATGAGGCATGCAGGCCCATGGAACCTGGAAGTACCAGCCAAAGTGCTGGGTGATAGTAACCATAACATTTCCTTTTTCCTGGGCTAGCAAATGTTCCAATTTAGTTCTGATTATGGTCTTTCTGTGGAGCTATTTTGCATTTGTCTTTTTCCTGCATGAGCCATATTATACTTCATTTCATGAGACACCAGTAACCTGTGGTCAGAATCCCTGACTTGCAGCAAGTGCTCATGTTGCAGCATGTTGTATAACTAAGATGTTAGTTATATAACATATGGATCAGATTCTGGGTTTCTGGGCGTGCTTCCAACTATCAAGTCCAGATGATTGGGTTTAATCTTCTTTGCTTTGCCAATGCAGGTTTTATGAGGGCTGAAAACTTTTTTGACTATCATGGATCCAGACATGATCAAAACAGTGCTGGTGAAGGAATGTTATCCTAGCTTCATAAATCGGCGGGTAGGCATCTATTTAAAATATCTTAATCTTTATTTGTTTATTTATTAGGGTCTTTTTGATGCATGAATGGTTGCATGCATGGGGTATATGCACATGTGTACCTACACACATCCTACATGCATACTGAAGTTGGAGGAGGCCATTGGGTGTCCTTACTTTATTCCCTTGAGACAGGGTCTCTTACTGAACCTGGAGCTAGGCTGTCAGTCAGCAAGCACCAATTATTCTCCTGTTTCTGCCCCTCACAGGTTATAGTTGAACAGGGCCACATCCAGCTTTTTAAGTATTTGCATGATATTCAAAGTCAGATTCTTATGTTTACACAGCAAGCACTCTTTCCTATTAAGCCATCTCCCCAGTCCTCCATTTATATCTTAGTGCTTTTTTGTGTGTTTTTTGAGCAAGATTTTTCTGTATAACAGCACTGGCTGTCCTGGAATTTGCTCTGTAGACCAGGCTGGCCTTGAACTCACAAAGATCTGTCTGTCTCTGCCTCCCAAGTACTGGGTTTAAAGGAGTACACCACCATCACCTGGCAATATTAGTTTTTTTTTTTTATCATGAAACAAGTATAATTTCGTAGGGTATTGGCTCAAAATGTGCAACAGTCATCTATCGGTGGCCTTGAGTACCAGCCTCAGCACCCCCACAGGGTCCATCTAAGATTCTCTATGGCAGGTGAAAACTGGCTTGGGGAAAGGGATCTGAGGGGTAGAACAAATTGACTGACTCAAGCATGTTTTTCCTTGATATTTCTTTATTCCTTGGGAGAAGGTGAAAAAAAAAGAAGGGGGAAGGGGGAAAAGGCCATTTTCCATAAAGCTTTTAGTTTATATAGCATACAGACAAGTTAGCAATTTCCTAGGCAGTAACAATAGCATCAAGCATGCATTTCAATAGAAAAACAAACAAACAAAACCCAGTGGGTCTGACAAGGACCTGCTTTATGTCTCAGAGGGGGTGTGCCTGTGAAGCTCCCTGGTGGCTTTGAACACAGGGCTGGTTGCTATATTAAGGGCCTAGGAGGAAGGCAAGTTTCCTGTAGTTGATTGAGTTAAAAGAAATCTCTTTTGGGGACTTTGCTTTCATCTCCAGCAGATACCCAAGTGAAAGGTTTTTCTCTCTGAAGCTAGTTTTAGCACCTCAGGCCTTTTCCCTGTATAAACAGTTAATTTCCTGGGCTATGATCTTATGTTAAATGAAACCAAGGTGAAGGGTAAATACAGAATATTAGTAATTTGTTGGAGCAGAAGCCCAGTAAATTACACCTTGCTGAATCTGGTGTTAGAGCAGACATATGGGCTCCTATTTGAGGCTTCTTTCTTTCTTTCTTTCTTTCTTTCTTTCTTTCTTTCTTTCTTTCTTTCCTTTCTTTCTTTCTTTCTTTCTTTCTTTCTTTCTTTCTTTCTTTCTTTCTTTCTTTCTTTCCCATTTATTTATTTAGAAAACAAACTATCTTTGTTCATTATACATACCAATCCAAGTTACTACTCCCTCCCCTCCTCCCATTCCATCCATATACCCTCCCAGCCACCCCTATCCACTCCTCAGAGATGGTAAGGCACATTGCTTTGGGGAAGGCCCAAGGCCCTTCCTACTATATCTAGGCTGAGCAAGGAATCATCCAAAGAGAATAAGTTCCCAAAAAGCCAGTGCATGCAGTAGAGTTAAATACCAGTGCCACTGATAGTAGCCTCTGAGTCTTTGGAACTCCTTATCAGTGAGTGCTGTCCATAAAGAAAGTTGTGCGGCCTAATTTTATGTAGATCTTGGCTATGAGAACAAAGGTTTTACTGAGTGAATGCTTTCACACCAGGGCTTCACTGTGTGGTGAAGGTATCTGGTTGCCCTACAGGAAAAGTCAGGTTTATATACTACTGGAATATTATCTATAGTAATTGGGAGAAACATTATGATTTCACAAGATTTCTGCAGAATTGACAGTGAGTTATCTAAAAAGACAGGTGTTCCCGCAACTCTGGAAAATGGCTTTCTCCATGTGGAGTGTTCATACTCCCGTGAATTGGTCCAAACTGATTTGTCAGCTGTACATTTACCATATAATACTTGTGGACTCACCACAGTGGTCCATGTGTTCTTCATCTTGTTTGTCTCAATATTTTACATAACTGTAAATTTCATATGTTTCTTTCACAAAAAATTGTACAACCCATATATTTTATTCAATACTAATTTTACATGTCCTTATTTTATAGTGTGTGTGCACACAAGTATGTAACTCCATGCATTTTGTTGTGCACCTATATATAAACAGCAGCTGAGATACAGAATTGTTCCTTCACCTCAAGTTTTCTGTATTATAGTCTATAGTGTTGCCACACATAACTTGTGTTTGACTGGGGGGGCTTCACCTCAGCTCTTGGCATAAGGCCCCTCCCCTGGGAGTTGCCTTAGTCCAAACTTTACCTCCAAGAAAGCCCACCAAATGGTGACTCCTCCTCAGGGAGGGTCAAGAATGCTTGCCAAATGGTGACCCCCTCCCCAGGGAAGGTTGAGACCACTCCCATAGACTATTTAAACTGCCACCCAGAAAATGAACATGTGATCTCCAGGTTTCACGTGGTCTCCCCCTTTCTCTCTTCCCCTCTCTATGCTTTCCTGGGGCCACCCGGAAGCATTTTATTAAATATGGGCATCTTTTATTTGGTCTAATTTGGTTTGACGGAAATTATTTGTGACGGCAGAGAGGTTCGGCTAAAGACAAAATACCTCACTAGTTGTATTTTCTTCTTAGTTGGAAAATGTTTTTATCTTTAGTTTCTACACCATTGGTATATGTTTATTGTACAAAATGGTGGGCTTTCTTATTTCTTTTTTCTTTTTTCTTTTTCAAGACAGGGTTTCTTTGTAGATTTGGAGCCTGTCGTGGAACCAGCTCTTGTAGACCATGTTTGTAACCTGCCTTTCCTGATTTATTTGCATCAGTATAGAATTTAGGAGGTACTTCAGTTATTGGTGTTTCCCATATAATGCAAGGAAGAGTTCAGCTAGTTTTCTTTATAAGTGGGATGGTGTTGCTTTTGGGATATTTGTTGTTAATCTTTCAAAAAATCACTACATTCTCTTTGTGTACCATAAATAATAAAACCTTAGGGATAGATATTGGGCTCAACCTGAAGATCAGAAAAGCAAAGCAGCCAAGCCACTAGAGAGCTTTAACCCCTAAGAAATCCTCAGACTGGAAAAATATGAGTTCTTGTCTCATCCCAGCTTATGGATTAAAGGTGTGAACCACTAACACCTGGATCTGTTTCTGCATTGATTTTGTGTAGTCCAGGGTGACCTTTAACTCACAGAGATTCATCTGAGTCTCCCAAATCCTAGGATTAAAGGTGTGTGCTACCACTGTCAGGCCTCTAGTGGCTTAGCTTTACCTTCTGGTCTTTAGGCAAGCTTTACTTATAAGACATAAGTATAAATCTTTGTATTTCTCCCTTTAGTCTAAAATAAAAATAAAAAGTCTATAACTAATATAAGAACACTATATACAATAACTACAATAACTATATACAATATACAAGGCAATAAATACATTAACAATGTCTAGGCCATTTGCTTTTAACAAATCCAGAGAAAATACTCTATATCTGTCCTATCTTGGTGAGTTCAAAGACTTATATCTAATTTACTTTCTATTATAACTTGCATTACCATTCCAAACTATCTTTTGATAACTCTCCATCTTATATACTTTATATTTCTTTTATGAATTTCTTTTCTGAGTCTTGTAAACAATGTAAACTGTAGCTATAATCATCTAGTTTTCAACTACCTCAGAGACCCATGAAGGAAATAATATTAACTGAGTAAACAGGAAGTTCCTTTACAACACTGGGGTTTCCATCTTTGGCCTAAAGCCCAAGTATATCTGACAAACTTTTCTATGAGGCAGATTTTTGTGCGTGTTTTTAAACGGTTTTTGTTGTGCTATATGTTTTCTCCTCTCCCCTCCCTTTCTTCCCTCTCCCCTTTTACCTTCTCACCTGACCTAACCTACACTTCCAATTTACTTAGAAGAACTTGTCTTTTTCTCCTTTCTATGTAGATCTATGTATGTCTCTTAGGGTCATCTTTGTTGTCTAGGTTCTCTGGGGTTGTGGACTGTAGGTTGTTTTTTTCTTTGATTTATGTCTAAAAATCATTTATTTTTATTGTTTTTGTTGAACTATATATTTTGCTATGCTCTCCTCTTTTCCTTTCCCCTCCCCTTCTACCCTCTCCCATGATCCCCATGCTCCCATTTTATTTAGGTTATTTTGTCTTTTTTTACTTGCCATGTAAATTAGATCCATGTGTGTTTCTCTTAGGGTTCTTTTTGTTTTCTAGGTTTTCTGGGATTGTGAGTTGTAGGCTGGTTTTTCTTTGTTTTATGTCTAAAAACCACTTATGAATGATTAAATATTATATTTGTCTTTCTGGGTCTGGGTTACTTCACTCAATATTTTTTTCTAGATCCATCCATTTGCATGCAAATTTCAAAATGTCATTTTTTTTACCACTGTGTAGTACTCCATTGTGTAAATGTACCACATTTTCTTTATTCTTTATTCAGTTGAGGGGCATCTAGGTTGTTTTCAGGTTTTGGTTATTATGAATAATGCTGCTGTGAACATAGATGAGCACATGTCCTTGTGGTATGATTGAGCATCCCTTGGGCATATACCCAAGAGTGGTATTGCTGGGTCTTGAGGTAGATTGTTTCCTAATTTTCTGAAAAATCATCATAATGATTTCTAAAGCAGCTGTACAAGTTTGCATTCCCACCAGCAATAGAGGAGTGTTCTCCTTACCCCATATCCTTTCCAGTTTAAACTGTCATCAGTGTTTTTGGTCTCGGACATTCTGACAGGTGTAAGATGAAATCTCAGAGTTGTTTTGATTTGTATTTCTCTGATGGCTAAGGATGTTTAGTATTTCCTTAAGTGTCTTTCAGTCATTTGGGATTCATCTGTTGAAAAGTTTCTGTTTAGGTCTATACCCCATTTTAAATAATTGGATTAGTCAAATTTCTTGAGTTTTTTGTATATTTTGGAGATTAGTTCTCTGTTTGATGTGGTTTTGGTGAAGATCTTTTCTGTTTTATAGGCTGCTGTTTTGTCTTGTTGACCATGCCCTTTGCTTTACAGAGGTGAAGCAGGATTTTCTTGACAATCCTTTCCCCAAGACTAGAGCTGGACTCATTTTTATTTCACTTTATTTTGGAGTCCTGGGTGTACCACATGTTGTCTGTGGTGACCTGTCATAGATCACTGGTTAAAGTGTTTGTGGTCCACCTGTCCTTTCAGGCTACTGTTCTCTTTAGTCATTCTATGTGCATTGATCTTGGACATGAGGTCTTTTCAGACACAGGTTGTCCTTTACTTAGGAATTTGGCTAATTTGGGGACTGGGAAGATGGCTCAATGTAAAGTGTTTGTAGAACAAGCATGAGGGCTGTCATTCAGAGCCACTGCACACAAACCAGGCAGATGTGGTGGCCTGCTTGTAATCCCCCTGCATGCGAGATATAGAGAAAGACGTATCCCAGAACAAGCTGACTAGTTTAAGTACCAGAGTTGGTTAGTTCTAGGTACAAATGAAAGACCCTGCCTCAATAATGCATACAAACATTTGTGAGCACACACACACACACACACACACACACACACACCTACGTTCTTTCAATTAAAGTTATAACTTGTCTAGCTTTTTCTTCCAGGGGGACTCTCTCATTGGATGCATCCTAAAGAACATAAATAGATATTGGTTGGTGTAGTCATCAGCTCCATGCAGATCTGGTGTGGGAGAATTGTCTGTATTCTGTCAGTTATGTTTTAAATAAACACGGATTGGTCAGTAGCCAGGCAGGAAGTATAGGCGGGACAACCAAACAGGAAGTAGAGGTGGGGCAATGAGAACAAGAGTATTCTGGGAAGAAGGAAGCTCTTTCCACAGTCCTTCCCAGATCAAGGAAGAAGCAAGATGTGACCTACCCCGCCGAAAAAGATACCAAGCCATGTGGGTAACATAGATAAGAATAATGGGTTAATATAAGTTATTTTTTTAATTAATTAATTAATTTATTTATTAAAGATTTCTATCTCTTCCCTGCCACCGCCTCCCATTTCCCTCCCCCTCCCCCAATAAAGTCCCCCTCCCTCATCAGCCCAAAGAGCAATCAGGGTTCCCTGCCCTGTGGGAAGTCCAAGGACCACCCACCCCCCTCCATCCAGGTCTAGTAAGGTGAGCATCCAAACTGCCTAGGCTCCCACAAAGCCAGTACATGCAGTAGGATCAAAAACCCATTGCCATTGTTCTTGAGTTCTCAGTAGTCCTCATTGTCTGCTATGTTCAGCAAGTCTGGTTTTATCCCAGGCTTTTTCAGACCCAGGGCAGCTGGCCTTGGTGAGTTCCCAATGGAACATCCCCATTGTCTCAGTGTGTGGGTGCACCCCTCGCGGTCCTAAGTTCCTTGCTCATGCTCTCTCTCCTTGTGCTCCTGATTTGGACCTTGAGATTTCAGTCCGGTGCTCCAATGTGGGTCTCTGTCTCTGTCTCCTTTGGGACGGGGTACAGACGTGGCGGACGTGGTGCAGACGCAGCAGATGCGGTGCAGACGCGGGATGGCCCAAGCATGAAACAATGAAGCCCACACTGTGAGCAGATCATCCCTCTACAATTAAACCAAGTGCAAGCACCGGACAGAAATATAAGTTATAAGAGCTAATACAAAGCCTGGACTAATGGGCCAATCAGTTTATAACTTATGGAGACCTCTGTGTGATTTTCTTTGGGAATTACCAGCTGTGGGAACTAGGTAGGACAGAAACCCCAATAAGCAGGCCCCTCATGTTACACAGATCAGCCTGAATGTGTTGAAAAGGTGATTGAGATCTAGTTAAACCTTCTTGTATTAATAACTCAGGGTCATGAAGTGATCACCAAACATTGACAGGAAAAGAACAACCAGATGACCAACTTCAACCAAAGTTTTAGACCACCAGCTCTTGCAAAGTACTCCACTGGGAAACATGGATATAGCTATAAATAATATAATAGCTTATAATCTCACCATAAAAACATGCATGAAAATCTATAAAGCTCTTTTAAAGCATAAAAATTGATAATGCTTTTTGGATGTACAGAAAAAAGTAGAATTTTGCACTGGGCATAATAAAAGTTGTTCAGGGACTTGAGCAGTTCTGTTTGATGAGATTGCTGAGGAAGGACTCTTCCAGATGGAGTTTTGACTGAGGTGGGTTTGTTATTGCTGTTTTATTTCTTTTCATCTGTCTATCTACATATCTATCTATCTATCTATCTATCTATCTATCTATCTATCTATCTATCTATCTATCTATCATCTATCCTAAAATAGAAATATACAATTTCTTCTCTCTCCCTCCATCCAAATTCAAGGCCCCACCTTCTTTAGTCATTGTTGCTACAAATGTATATATATGTAAATGAATCAACATGTAACTACAATCACTGAATCCCTTCAGTGTTGCCTGCATGGGCATGTTTCTATGAACTGCAGGTGAGTGAGAACATGTGCTGTTTGTTGTTCTGGGTCTGGGTTATCTCACTCAACTTAAATTTTCTGGTTCCACCCACTTACTTGCAAATTTCATTTTTCTTTATAGCTGAATAATATTACATAGTGTATATGTACCACATTTCTATTTTCCACATAAATGGAATTATGAAAATATAAATAAAACATATATTTAAAAATTTGGAATTGTGGTAGGCTAACAGAATATCACATTCCCTCATGAGGGTTACTGTAGGAAACATGAGACTCAAGACTGCAACAACAAATTTTGTTGAGATTCAGACTCTTGTCTGTGATTCCTTCCCCAGATCATGCATTGTTACTTCTAGAACTAACACTTGGTCTCATCTCATCAGGGACAAACCAAAATCAAGTCAAGCCAATGTAAAGAGTGCTGTGTGGAAATCCCAACCAAAGTACACATTGTACTTGAAAACAAGGAGAGGTCATTGTGTTCTAACTGTTGTTGACTTAATGAGTTTGCCCAAATTTAAAGGTCTGTTATACTTTTTTTATGCTTCAGATGTCTATGCCTCAGGGGCCTCTGATGCCATGGGTATTGGTTGGCAGGGGAGTGGGTAGTGGGGTGGTGTTGGTGGTGAAGGGGTCAGTCCACAGGATCCTTTATACTTTTAAGAATGACAAACCAAGAAAAACAAAAAGTCTTATTCACATAACTCTGAGGACCTGGAACTTGGAACTTCCAGAATCCAAGTCAGAAAGTTACACATGTGACCCCAGTGATGGGAAGGCAGAGATAGGAGGATCCCTGGGGCTTGCTGGTGGGGCTTGCTGACTAGTCAGTGTAGCCAAATCATCAATCCCCAATTCAGTGAGAGGCCCTGTGTCAAAAAGTGAGGTGGAGAGTGATTGAGTAAGACAACTGATGTACACACACACACACGTGCATACACACACATGCATACACATACATATAAATACATGCACACCAGATATACAAACATACACATAAAATACAAAACTCTTGGAACTAACACAATTTCCTCTGAAAACTTAATTTGTTTAAGAGGATCTTGTAATAGGGGCAATAAGATCTTTGTCTGGGTCCTACCCACCTAGGGCCTATTGTATAACAGGGTAGGATAGCCTAGTCATTTCTTAAGACTAAAATCCAGCCAGCACTATGGACAATCCAGTACAAAGTCTTGGTCTTCAAAGGGCCATAAAGGGAGGCATGCTTTTTCTGAACTGTATTCTATTTAAGCCTCTGCTTCATTTCCTGCCTCCAGATTTCTGCCTTGTATTCTTCTGACTTTTCTGGATGGTGTACTGACTGCAAGCTGAGAGATGAATAAATCCTTTCCTTCCCAAGTTGCATTTGGTCATGGTACTTTGTCACAGCAATAGAAACTTTAAGTAAGACAGATAAGTGCAGATTGATGTTATGAAGTAATCCAACACTAGCTCAGAATTGAAAAAATAGTAAAGGGTTATTTATTTAGAGGTAGACTCACAGATCACAGTCCTATGCATGAATGGGGAACAGGAACTGAATCCAGTACCAGGAGAGAGTGTGTGTGCAAACTTTACAGCTGCATTTATAGTATATGAGATCACACCTAAGTGGGTTGGTTTCTTAAAGGTTATTGGCTGAAGTAATTCCCACAGCACCCCGCTTTTGTCTAAATAAGAGAGTTCTAAGCCTAACACAAAACTATATACAATAAGAACAAATATCAAGTATAAAAATTAGAATTACAACTAGCATAAGCATTATCAAACAAGACACATATGTTAAATGCTTCAATACTATCCTAAGGAATCTAAGTCTTAGGTTAGAAATACCTTGGCCAATGGCTGGAAAGATGGCTCAGTGGTTAAGAAATAGCTTGGCCAAGTCATAAGTGAAAAGTAGCTACAACTATCTAGTCTTCAATCCCATCAAAGACCTGAGAAGGGAAATAATATTACTTGAGTAAACAGTAAGTGCAATGAAACAACTTCTAAAATATACAATAAATGAAAGAGACAACTGGCTGCCTGGACAATCACCTAAAGTCTCATTTGCAACATTGGATCAATGAACTTTGGTTAAGGCTTAGAGTAACCGAGAGATCATTTTCAGAGGCAGGAAAATTTTCAAAACCATCTCGTCAAGGTTTGACAGTCTTTTTTTCTTTTATCCTGGTCATCCTGTACAGACACTATGTTTTTTTGTCAGTGATTGGGGTATGGGCAGTTCCTTGTTGACAGCTCTTAGGTCTGTTGCCATTCTCCATTTTCCAGATTTCTTTTTTTTTTTAAACAAATACAGGAGAATTCCAAGGGCTGATTGATTCTTCAATATGGTGAGCATCTATTTGCTCCTGTACCAGCTGTTCTAAAGCCTGCAGTTTCTCTTCTGTTAAAGGCCATTGTTTAACCCATATTGGTTTCTCAGTTAACCATTTAAAAGTAGGAGCATTGGTACCACTGAAGATTTGCTAGTTGATTTGTATTCTTGTACAGCCTGAATGACTGGTGACCTTTGTGTATAGTACCTTATAATATCCTCCTCAGAAACATGAGTTTATGGGACTGCAGGAATGTTAATCTGGGTATTCCATTGTTTCAGTAGGTCATGACCCCATAATTTCACTGCAATATTAGCCACATATGACCTTGTCTGTCTTTTGTTGATCTACATTCACTGGACCAATGTTGACCTTTGCTGTTATTATCTTCTACATAACCCAAAGGATTGAGACCTTCTATTTTTGCCATTCCTGGAGCAGACATTATTTCTAGGAATTCATTGTCTACAATCCCTTATCAGATGTCCTATTCTACCACAATTAAAACATTTGGCATTTTGATATCTCCTCATACCTTTGGAAATTGTTTCTTCTACTCAAGTCTCATTCAGTATTATAGTCAAATGTCTCAACATTCATTGTATTCAGGATCCATTCATCTATTGGTGCCCATCTAACCTTTAAAGGTCCAGGTATCTTTTTGCATTCTAAGTTGGCATTTTCAAAAGCCAATGATTTAATAAGTACTCATCTAGCTTCTGGGTCTGTTACTCCTGTTTGTACAGTCTTAGTTAATCTTTGTAAAAAGTCACGAAAGTGTTCTCTTTGGCCTCATTTAACATTAATATGTGATTCAATTATTTTTCCTAATTTTTGAATCCTGTCACAAGCATTTAAGGCCTCTGTGTGGCATAGGGAGCTTGAGCCTGTGGATCAACATAAATGCCCTCACCAAGGATTTGAACTTGGGAAGCCTCATATCCTTTTGCTTTCCCCTGTTGTTCTAAAAATTATACCCCTTCTCACCAATAGCATTTCCACAGTAGTTGTGGTCCATCTTCCAGGATCATTGAAACTAACTGAAGCCAAACGTGTGGGGTAGCCTTATTGCTGGAAGCCTATGTCTTTAACATCGCCCTAACAAATGCTGAATGCAATTCATAAGATACCATTGCTTGCTTAATTTCTTTTAGATCGTTCATACCTGTAGGTGTCCATACTTTGGATCCTTTTGGGCATTTAGAACTTGATTCTTTTTCAGAAGTGATTATAGAGTAGGAAGTTAAAACCCTGGGTAAGTCATCTCTGACTCTGACATGTACTGGCAGTATTAAATTCTGTCCTTGTACCTTCTCTCCCTGCTCATCAGCTCCAATAATTTCATCCATCATTTTAAATCTCTTTACTACTGTCTTTTGTAGAGCTGGAATCTCTTGGTCTGTATATATTTCTGGTGATCTCATTGACGCACCTAGTCTCTGGTCTTCATTCTGCATATGTGATTCCAAGGTATGAAGTTTTTCCTTTAAAGATAACATCTCATCCTTGGATATTATTTGGATAGTATGTAGATTGCCCTCCTGGAGAGATATTATATTTGCTAACCTATTATACTTAACATATTTTGATTGTTAAATTCAATAGTATGAATACTTTCATATAATTAATCAGTAACTTTTGATATGGATTGAATTTTGCCTGTCAAATTATGTTATCCTTTTCAATGGCATTATGTTTTTTAGCTAACTTTTGATCTTCAGTGGCATTAATCCTGTCAGCTATCTGTTCATTATTAGTCTGCAAAGACTGTATTATTTCTCAAAGTGTCTGATACTTGGCTCTGTTATCAAACCATTTTCTTACGGATATAATATGAAAAACATAGCTAAGCCCCAATATCCAATAAATGGATGCATTGGAAAAACCATATAAACCTTGCAGAATATCATCCAAAGTATAAGCAAAAAGGTTATTAAATCTTAGATGGGAATATTGTCTGCAATTATGCAACTTTCAAGTTTATTGATTTATTTATTAGTCAAATAGTTACCTTTGTTATGATATTAAATTGCTGTTGGTGTAATAATCTTTATTGGCCAGAAGGAGTCATGGTTGCAGGTGTCGTGTTTTCAGCTGTCGTGGTTGCAGCTGTGCTGCAAAGAGATGGGACCAGCATCATAAACAATTCTGTACTGCTTTGGTTTTGTACATTGGTGCCTGGTTAAATGCTGACAAGTATTCTTTGCTTGACAAATTAAGAACAATTAAGTCAATTTTGCAGAAAACTGCTTAGTAGGTAAAATCAAACCAAGTGGGTGGGGGTTAGAGACCTTTTGGGCAGTGGACATTTTGGGCCTTTTAGGCCAGTCCACATGGTAGGTGTGGAGTTGGAATTCAGGTGGGTGCCAGATGAAGATGGATGCTATAAAGTAATCTAATAGCTCATAATTGATTATAATAAAGGGATATCTATTTATTTTTCTTTTTTATTTGTCATTTTTTTAAAAAAGAAAACAAACTATCTTTTTTTATTATACATACCAATCCAAGTTCCCACTCCCTCCCCTCCTCCAATTCCCTCCACATACCCACCCACTTCACTGCCATTCAATCCTCAGAAAGGATAAGGTACATTTGGGGAAGGCCCAAGGCCCTCCCTACTATATTTAGGCTGAGAAAGGTATCCATCCAAAGAGAATTGATTTCCAAAAAGTCAGTACATGTAGTAGTGATAAATCCTGGTGTCACTTCCAGTGGCCCCTCAGTCTGCCCCAGACATGCAACTGTCAACCACAATCAGAGGGACTAGTGTGGTCCTATGCTTGTTCCTTCCCAGTCTGACTAGAGTTTGTGAGCTCCCATTATGGGTCCCTGCCCTAGCCACGCCCACTCCCATAACCTCTGACCCGCCCATCGCCATCTTGGGACCTCTCTCTCTCTTTCTGCTTCCTTGGCACGCGTTTTCTCTGTCTCTCTCTTCTTTTATCTCTCCTCTCTAAAACCCTTCATGGTTTTTAGGGATGGGGGAACCTCCAACCGCGGGCCTTCAGGGCCTCGGTTCCCTTCGCTGGCATTCAATTTGGCTTGTCTCCTGTGTTAAGCCTCAGCTCACCCGCGCCTGGAGGCCCGGGGTCTCCAGTTCTCTTTTTTTCTTTTTTTCCTTACTTTTCTTCCTTCCTTCTTTCGTCGTAACTGCTGCTACGGTGCAGCACGCTGCTACAGTGCAGCACGCCGTTATGGTGCGGCCTGACCTTGGCTGAATCCCTCCTGCCCGGGAATCGCTCTCCCGTCGGAGGCTCGAGTCGATTCAGCCAGGTTATAACATCCCCCCCTATGGAATCGGACGCCATTCCATAGGGCCAGCGGATGTTCATGCCATCTGCATCTCGCCTTAACGGGGAGCCGTTCTCGTTGTAGGCTTGAGGTGCCACGGTTTTTGCGGGTGTTTGCACGGCCTTGACCACGGGAGCCAATCCATCCAGACCTATCACTCTGGCCTCATCTTTTAATGCCTCACACTTATCAGTTTTTGTCCAAAATGGCCCCATTAAACTATACACGGCCGTTTTTCGGTTCCAGCCTTTTGCCCCTCCCCTCTGCGGCTTTTGTTGTGGCTTGGCGGGCTTTCCAACTGAGCAGACTACACATGGCGGTCGCCATCTTGGCTGGAGGCCAGATGGGTCAGGTGACCTTTTCGCCGCCATCTTGGCTGAGAGCCAGGTCATGTGACCACACTCTCCCGGTTTTACCCTGCCTTCTCACCAGGTTTTCACCAAACTCCTTATGCTAACTCTGTTAAATATGTTTTGAGCAATGGTCAAATGCCTTTGATAGGGCCCATCAGAGGCATCCACGTTGCCCAATTCCTGTTCACTCTCTATGTACAATAATTGTTTATTACATCTTATTTCAGACTACAAAACATGAGTCTTGTATTTTAAACTGGTATGTACCTTTAAGTCTCTTAAGCTGTTCTTTACCATTGTCAGTTTTGCCGCTAACCTTATATTTCAAGCAGTTTTTCCCTCTATCTTTTTACAAATGTAAATCTTACCTGTTAAGAGCCAATTTGGTCAAGCTCAGACCCAACTTTCCAAACAAATTCTATACTATAGTTATACCTGATAAACAGCCCTCAACTGCTCAGAGATCTGGGGAATGTGATATTTAAGTGTTTGATTAATTAAAAAAAAAAAACTTTTAACAACGACAAAAGAGACAGGTTGGCTCCTAGCAGCAGCTTTCTGCTCCCTCCAAAGAAGACAGTCACGCGCAGAACAACGTCCTTCTGCATCTCGCTTCGACTGCAGAGCGCTGACCATTGGGAAAACCTGCCTTTCATCTAAACTAAAGATCTCTAGACGTGGACGGAATCACCGGAATCGACAGCCTAGCTGCTCAGGTCAAGGTAGGCCTGTCTTCCTACAGATTTCTTAGCCCACAGGATCTTCTGGAGCCTGGCAGGCCCTGCGCTAAACAGCAAAGCTCAAGTGCAACCTTCAGCGACCATGGAGGACCCAAAAAAGAGTAGCTCTGGGTGCCAACCAAGTAAGTTCTCTGTCATTTTTTAATCAGTTACTCAAGTAAAATCTTATCCTTCTCAAAGATCTCTGACAGTCTGACAGCTGAGAGGTTTCGCCAGGTTGAGGTTTTACAAGGTGACCTCACCAAATTTCAAACCAAATTTATCTCTTATGCTACAGTCATTATATGTCTAAAACTTCTGTTTTCACAAACCCAAGGAGTTCTCATGAGTTCCAGGGAGCCAAATCAAGAAATCCATCTTAAACAGGTCAGATACCCCCTCGATTCCCTGGTCCTAAAATTTTTTCTTTTAACCTTAATTTGACTTTGTTCTTTGTTCTGCCAATAACTTAGGGACTCCAGACATTCCCATGCCACAGACATCGGTCAGAAGCAAAGAGACCAGCTATGCCAGGATGTTCCCAGCACCCCAGCCTTCTCTCGCACCCCCCCCCAAGACGACGCCCACAATCAGCCGGAAGCAGTCTTGAGAATTCGCCGCCCCAATTCCTTCAAACTGAAGTGTCTAATTTGCTTTTTATCAAAAGCAAGATGTGGGAATGATATTCTTGGGTCCCTGCCCTAGCCACGCCCACTCCCATAACCTCTGACCCGCCCATCGCCATCTTGGGACCCTCTCTCTCTTTCTGCTTCCTTGGCGTGTGCACGCGTTTTCTCTGTCTCTCTCTTCTTTTATCTCTCCTCTCTCCTTTTATCTCTTTTCTCTGTCTTTCTTTCTCCCCCTTCCTTAATAAATACTTATGGCTATTTCCTGTGTTTACGTGTCTGTTACCTGCCGCCACCGTGGGCCAAGGAAGCGTGCCCTCTTGTAGCCGCCCTCATGGCGGGCTCCCTCCGCCAGCCCGCCCGGGGACCATTTGCAGCAGCTCTCTAATCGTTTTTTAAGAATAACACCCATTAGCTCAGGCAAACTGTTTCAGTGGGTGTACCCACCATGGTCTTGACCTCTTTGCTCATATTCTCATTCCTCCAACTCTTCAACTGGACTTTGGGAGCTCAGTCCAATGTTCTGAGGTGGGTCTCTGCCTCTATTTCCATCAGTTGCTGGAAGAACGTTCTATGGTGATATTTAAGATATTCATCAGTTTGACTATAGGTCAAGTCAAGATCAGGGCTCCTCTCCTCTATTGTTTAGGCTCTTAGCTGGGGTCATCCTTGTGACTTCCTGGGAATTTCTCTATTGCCAGGTTTTTTTGCTAAGCCTATAATGGCTCCCTCAATCAAGATAATCTCTTTTCTTGCTATCATCTCTGTCCTGTCCTTCCTCCTTCTCAACTGTCCTATTTCCTCAAGTTCTACACATCCATCCCCTGCTCCCCTCCTCTTCCCCTTCCACCCTCCCATGTCCCCCCCCATGCTCCCAATTTTGTCAGGCAATCTTGTCTGTTTTGACTTTGCAGGTGGATCTATATATGTTTTTCTTAGGGCTCATCTTATTACTTTACTTCTCTAGGATCATGAACTATAGGCTCAATATCATTTGTTTATACACAGTATTCACTTATGAGTGAATACATATCATATTCATCTTTTTGGTCTGGGTTACCTCACTTAGGATAGTATTTTCTAATTCCATCCATTTGCATGCAAAATTCAAGATGTCATTTTTTTCCCCACTGAGTAGTACTCTAATGTTTAAATGTTCTACATTTTCTTTATTCATTCTTTGGTTGAGGGGCATCTAGGTTGTTTCCAGGTTCTGGCTATTACAAATAATGCTGCTATGAACATAGTTGAACAATTGCCTTTGCAGTATGTTTGAGCATCTTATATGTATATTCCCAAGAGTGGTATTGTTGGGTCCTGAGGTAGGTTGATTTCCAATTTTCTGTGAAACTGCCATACTGATTTCTAAAGTGGTTGTACAAGTTTGTATTCCCACCAGCAATGGATGAGTGTTTCTCTTACTCCACATCCTCTTCAGTGTAAACTATCACTGGTATTTTTTATCTTAACCATTCTGACAGGTGTCAGATGGAATCTCAGAGTTGTTTTGATTTGCATTTCCCTGATGGCTAAGGATGTTAAACATTTCCTTAAGTAAGTTTTGGCCATTTGAAATTCTTCTGTTGAGAACTCTCTGTTTAGTTCTATATCTCAATTTTTAATTGGGTTATTTAGAATTTTAATGCTAATTTCTCAAGTTCTTTATATATTTTGGAGATCAGTTCTTTGTATGATGTGGGGTTTGTGAAGGTCTTTTTCCATTTGGAAAATGCCTTTTTTTCTTATTGACTGTGTCCTTTGCATTACAAAAGCTTTTCAGTTTCAGGAGGTCCCATTTATTTATTGTAACTCTCAGTGCCTGTGCTACTGGGGTTATATTTAGAAAGTGTTCTCCTGTGCATTGAAGACTACTTCCCACTTTCTCTTCTATCAGGTTCTGGGTGGTTTGATTTATAATGAGGTCTTTAATTCATTTGGACTTGAGTTTTACGCATGGGGATAGATATGGATTTATTTTTATTCTTCTACATGCTGACATCCAGTTATGCAAGGAGCATTTGTTGAAAATGATTTCTTTTTCCATTGTATGATTTTAGCTTCTTTGTAAAATATCAGGTGTTCATAGGTGTGTGGATTAATATCTGGTCTTCAATTCAATTCCATTGGTCAACCTCTCTGTTTTTATGCAAATACCATGCTGGATTCATTACTGTAACTCTGTAATAGAGCTTGGTGTCAAGGATGGTGATTCCTCTAAAAGTTCCTTTATTGCACAGGATTATTTTGGCTATCTGTGTATTTTTTGTTTTGTTCATATGAAGTTGATTATTCTTTTTTCAAGGTCTGTGAAGAATTGTGTTGGGATTTTGATGGGGATGGCAATACAATACAAAGAATTGATAAAACAAAGAGCTGGTTCTTCGAGAAAATCAACAACAAAGAAAAACTTTTATCCAAACTAATCAAAAGGCAGAGAGAGAACATGTGAATTAACAAAATCAGAAATGAAAAGGCAAACAAAACAACAGACACTGAGGAAATTCAGAGAATCATTAGGGCATACTACAAAACCTGTACTCCACAAAATTGGAAAATGTAAGAGAAATGGAAAATTTTCTAGATAGATATCACATACCAAAATTAAACTTGGAAGAGGGACCTGGGGTTTTGTCCCACTGTGGAGGTCCTAGAGAGTGGGGTATCCCACTGTATGGCTGTTTACTCACCTCTTATGTCCCCAGTATTGGAACAAGTTGTATTTCAGAGTTCCACCTAAGTTGCAGGAGGATCAAAGGGTTATTTATTTAGGGGTAGTCTTACAGGTCATTGTCTTCTGTATGAATGTGGAACAGAAACCAAATCCAGCAGCTGGGAGAGAAAGACCATGTACAAACTTTACAGCTGCATTTGTATCATGTTGAGATAGGAGCGGCAGGGCTGCGTCCCCGGCACCCGGCTGCCCGCATGGCTAGGTTATGCCCCGAAATAATTACATGGAAACTGTATTTTTTTTAACACTGCCTGGCCCGTTATCTGTAGTCTCTTATTGGCTAGCTCTTACATATTGTTCTAACCCATTTCTAATATTCTGTGTAGCCCACAAGGTGGCTTACCAGGGAGGATCTTAACCTGCGTCTGTCTGGAGTGGGAGAACCATGGCAACTCCCTGACTCAGCTTCTTTTCCCCAGCATTCTCTTCTGTTTACTCCACCTACCTAATTTTCTGTCCTATGAGGGCCGAGGCAGTTTCTTTATTATTAACCAATGAAAGCAACAGATAAGATACAAGACCAACCTCCATCAGTATCATAAGAGACCATGCCCAAGTGAGCTGAAGGAGTTCCCACAGCAGATAGGCATGGTAGGCAGAAAGGTAGTCTTGACCAAATCAGTGATGTAAATAATCCTTTTTGACTTCCACTTTTGCAGGGGGATCTAGAAAAGCTGTTGTTGCTGCTGCTATTGTTTGCATTTGCAAGAGGTGGTTGCTCCTACTCTGAGATAGAGCCTCACCATCAGAAATAGCTCCTCTCTCTCTCTCTCTCTCTCTCTCTCTCTCTCTCTCTCTCTCTCTCTCTCTGTGTGTGTGTGTGTGTGTGTGTGAATGAGTGATCTGTCCAGTAGATTTCATTGCTGTGTGAACTTAGCTTTGTTTTTTTTATACTTATCAATGTCTCCTTTTTCTTATAGGACAAGGTAAATACATGGGAAGGTAACTCATAAGGAAAAAGTTAGAGGCAGAAATAGGACAAAATAGAGTTGGGTAGGCTAGTACCCATTGTTCTTTCTTAGATCTTCCAATTCTTGCACCTTGTGACATAAGCATTGCAATCAGAGTGCTATTGTTTTTTCTATAAATTGGTAGCTCCCTGCCATGACTCATGGGAAGCAATGACTTCTACTGGCTGAGTGAATTGCTTTTAATAAGGTAGAAGAAGCATTACTCTGAATATTCTGCAAGTTACATCCAAATTCCAGAAGTTATAACTTTTTTAATTACATTTTTTTTGCAGATGTGTGCATGTATGTTGTGTGCGCACTTGCATGTGTGGTGACATGTGTGTGTGTGTGTGTGTGTGTGTGTGTGTGTGTGTGGACCAGAGCATGTACACATATGTTCAGGGTACTTGGGGAAGTTCAAAGTTGACGAAGTCTTTTGTTGCTCTCCACTTTACTGAGCCATAGAGATCATCAACTGACTGTTCTAGCCAGTCAGTGTTGTAGTAGGAGCTGCAGGCCGCTTCCCGCCACCCGGCTAGCTTTACCTGAAATAATTACATGGAAACTGTATTCTTTTGAACACTGCCAGGCCCATTAGTTCCAGACTCTTATTGGCTAGTTCTTACATATTGATCTAACCCATTTGTAATATTCTGTGTAGCACCATGAGCTGGCTTACCAGGAAAGATCTTAACCTGCATCTGTATGGAGTGGGAGAATCATGGTGACTGACTGACTTGGCTTCTTTCTCCCAGCATTCTGTTCTGTTTACTCCACCTATCTAAGCTGCTGTCCTATCAAAAGGGCCAAGGCAGTTTCTTTATTAACCAATAGACATATGAAACCTCCTCCATCAAGTCAGTTTTCCCAGGGGATGCTCTGTCCCTTTTTCTCCAGTATTGGAATTATGGGTGATCATCATGCCTGCTCATCTTTTAATTTTATTCTGGGGCTCTGAATTCCAGCTCTTAATCTAGCACAGTGAGTTTTTTTTTGTCCACACAGCCATGTCCTTAGCCAGATATACCAACTGTGCAAAAATGTCCAAACAAGAGAAGCACTGTTATCTAACAAATACAATTATCCATTCTTCTGTGAGGTAATGCTTTAGCTGTGCAGGGAAATATGCTTAGCACTTGGGAGGTGGTATCAGGGATTCCAGGATATCCACTGCTAGTAGTGAGTTTTAGGCCAGCCTGGGGTACATGTAACACTGTTTTAAAGACAACCAACTTGCCAATCCAGTCCAAAAAAGAAACAAACAAAAAAACATTAACATATAGACATGCCAGAAGGAAAGACATGTATTTTGGTTATAGCCATCTTAAGTTCACAAGTTAAGTAAGCTATTCAGAAGCTTCTGTAGTTCCAGACCTAGGAAATTAACCCCGCATCTTATCACCCTGTGAGACCTGAAGGCCCCAGGCTTCAGAAGCAATTAGCATTTCCTTTGTTAGTTATTATCTCTTTATTTAGGCCAGAGGTGTCTCCTGACCTGACATTCCAGTATTCTGCTCCCCCCCCCACCTGTTTGCTATATAACAGCTCCTGAAGAAAAATAAAGTTGACAGCTTGATCAGGAAGCAGATTTGCTGTCCTCTCTCTTGTCTCTTGTCTCTCTATTCCTCTCTTCCAGTTTACCAAGGATTCTGTTCATGTCCTGCTGATTCACACACACACACACACACACACACACACACACACACACACACATACACACGCGCGCGCGCACACACACACACACGCAGAGGCGTGTACATGTGCTCTTGCCTTTGCCTATTTTGGGAATAGAGTAATTTTTGAACTTTGGTGGCTGGGAGGAGATGAGAAGTTTGGTGAATGCCTAGAGTCCCCCATCCATGAAGAGAATCAATGTCATCTTGATTTCTGCATTTTCTTCACAAAATCAGCTGGCATCTGAGTTATAGCATGTAGCCTCATAACGGGCTTCATGCCAAGTTCCATATCTCTTTTTAAAAAATTTCATTTTATTTTATTTTTGTTTTAATTGGGCTACACATTTTCTCCACTCTCCTCTCCTCCCCTCTCACCTTCTACCCCCTCTTCCCCACACTCTCAATTTACTCAGGTGATACTATCTTTTTCTCCTTCCTGGGCAGATCCATAAATGTCTCTCTTAGTATCTTTTATGTTATCTAGGTTCTCTGGGGTTGTGGACTGAAGGCTGGTTATTCTTTGCTTTATGTCTAAATGTCACTTATGAGTAAGTACATATTATGTTTATCCTTCTGGGTTACCTTATTCAGTATGTTTTTTTCTCATTCTGCTGGTTTGCCTGCAAATTTCAAGATGTCATTATTATTATTATTATTATTATTATTATTATTATTATTATTATCCACTGAGAAGTACTCCATTGTGTAAATATACCACATTTTTCATAGCCATTTTTCTGTTGAGGAGCATCTAAGTTGTTTCCAGAGTCTGGCTATTACAAATAATGTTGCTATGATTGTAACTGAGCAAATGTCCTTGTGGTTTGATTGAGCATCCTTTGGGTATATGCCCAAGAGTTATCACTCTTGCAGGGTGTCTTAAGGTAGATTGATTCCTGATTTTCTGAGAAATTTCCATAATATTTCTGGAATTCTTCTCCTTCTGCAACTCCTGTCATTCTCAGGTTTGATCTTTTTATGGTGCCCCATATTTTCTGGATATTTTGTGTTAAGAATTTGTGGGTCTTAATATTTTCTTTGATTGATGAATCTCTTGTATCTTCAATGCCTAAGATTCTTTTTTCCATCTCTTGCATTTTGTTGATTATGCTTGCATTTGTAGTTCCTGCTTGTTTTCTCAAATTTTCCATTTTCAGATTTCTCTTGTTTTCCCCTCCCTCTAATTCAGTTCTTAAGTCTTTTTTTCTTTTCTTATTTTTATTGAAAGAAAAGAAAAAAATTCCCACCTCCTCCCAGCATCCCATTTCCCTTCCCCTCCTCCCACTCCTCTCCCACTCCCTCTCCAGTCCAAAGAGCAGTCAGGGTTCCCTGCCCTGTGGAAAGTCCAAGGTCCTTGCCCCTCCATCCAGGTATAGGAAGGTGAACATCCAAACTGGCTAGGCTCCCACAAAGCCAGAACATGAAG
>NW_026068196.1:498618-600260 GCF_014885135.2 Alexandromys fortis
CCTCCCCTTTCCCTCCCCCTCCCCCAATCAAGTCTCCCTCCCTTGTCAGCCCAAAGAGCAATCAGGGTTCCCTGCCCTGTGGGAAGTCCAAGGACCACCCACCTCCATCCAGGTCTCGTAAGGTGAGTATCCATGAAACTGCCTAGTCTCCCACGAAACCAATAGGTACAGTAGGATCAAAAACCCATTGCCATTGTTCTTGAGGTCTCAGTAGTCCTCATCGTCCACTATGTTCAGCGAGACCAGTTTTAACCCAGGCTTTTTCAGACACAAGCCAGCTGGCCTTGGTGAGTTCCCGATAGAACATCCCCATTGTCTCAGTGTGTGGGTGCACCCCTCGCGGTCCTGAGTTCCTTGCTTGTGCTCACTCTCCTTCTGCTCCTATTTCTTTCACCTGTTTGATTGCCTTTTCCTGGTTTTCTTTAAGTGATATGTTGTTTTCTTCCAAGTTTTTGGTTGTCTTTTCCTCTATTTCTTTAAGGGAAATTTTTATTTCCTCTTTAAGGGCCTTAATCATCTTTATACAGTTAGTTTTAAGGTTGTTTTCTTCTGCTTCATCTGTATTGGGATGTTCAGGTCTTGCAGTTGTAGGACCACTAGTTTCTGATGGTACTGTATTGTGTGTTTTACCCTTTTATCTATCCATCTCTTCTTCCAATCAGAATGGGTGGAATCCATCTTGGGGAGGGTCCCTTTTCCTCCAATTTGTGTAGTTGGGGGCTGTGGCTCCATCGATCACTCCTTCAGGTGTGGGCAGGGGAGAGCCTTCCTTGATCATTCCTCCAGATGTCTATAAGCCTAAGGCTCAAATCGTGGTTCCTCCTGGTGTTGGCAGGGCTGAGGCTGAGGCTTTTGTGTTCAAATAATTTTGGGGGGCCTCTTCTGACATCACAGCCCACCACACAGCTGCACATGCTTCTCCACCCAGCGGTCTGACCAGGCCTGCTCGCTGTGCTCCTGCCCATGCTTTTCCTTCTGGCAGCTTGGCCTGACCTGCCTACCATGGTGCTGCTTCTCCTTCTGGTGGCCTGATAGCTTATGGAGGGTTAGATCAGTAGACACTGAACAATTAGTTCAGCTACATCCTCTGCTTTCTCTTCTGTCAGAACCAGAGTATCATGTGTGCTGTTGAGGTCCTTTAATCTCAGTGCTCAATTCTGATATTCCAAAGACAGAGGCAGGAGGATCTCTGTGAGTTCCAGGCCAGCATGGTCTACCTAATGAGTTCCAAGACTACATAGAGAGACCCTTCAACACCCCCACACTCCACAAAATAAGAGGTTCCATCTCTTGATTCTGCCCATAGAATGATGGGGTTTTCTGGTTGAAAAAAGTCCTTGATTTCTTAGTGTTAAAGGGATTTGTAACAGTTAAACAAACACAGTAAGAGCCAAGCAACGATGGGTCACCAAACACGGAAGCAAGGAAGAGATTCATTAAGGACAAATACGCTTTACATGCTCATGAAAGCTATTTTTCTCAGTTGTCATTCCCTTGGAGTCAAGTTTTTTTTTTTTTTAATATTTGGGGTCTTCAGATAAAACTCAGGCCTTCATGCTTATAATGTAGGTATTCTGAATGAACTACTCCCCAGCTCCTGCATTATAGAATCATTTTTTTAAAGCAAAAGATACAGTCCATCCCAAGTCAGCGGCCCCAAACTTCAACAGATTTCACAAAAGAAGTTATTTGGCTCATAGAATAGATTAAAAAATGAGCAAGCATATTCTTTCTGCATATAGATGGTCCAAGTTAAGAACACCAAACTGTATGTGACTTATTGGGAAAGCACGCTGACCTGAGTTTCCTCACAAGGCTGGAAGGAGAAGTTCTGCAGGACTCTGACAAGAGCGACTTTTATGCTCATGAGAGCAAACCTAGTGCCAAGGCTTTCCTGGGTCCACTCCCAAAGGGCTGGTTTGTGTATTGATCGATGCTGTCCTGGTTCTTATTGCTGAATCTGGTCCCACAGGAGTAGATAAAGACAAGTTAACAAAGCATAAAATTCATAGCAGTCCCTTGTTTGATATTTCTTACGTCCCCACAGCAGTAGTAGGCAGGATGCTTGCCTGGGCTGCTTGTGGAAATTCTGCTAGGGCTTTTAAATGTTAATTTTGAGTTTATTAGTCATATAGAAAACACTAGTCTCCTCTTACTTTCCTGCCTCTGTGTGTGTGTGTGTGTGTGTGTGTGTGTGTGTGTGTACCGGCATGCACATGCAAGTCTTTTACAAGAAGTCACAGATTATGTGTGCTTACAATGGCAATGTCATGTTTTTTTTTTTTTTGGTATTCATTTTTCATTGGCAGTCTTCTCCTGAGCATGGACCATAGACCCTGAACTGGTTTGATACACCCAGTGACATTCCATTGTAGAAAACTGATTTTTCCTTTACCAACAGTTATCATTAAAAATAACTTTTTGGTTATGGGTGTGACTTTGTGCCCAATTCTCCATCTCTGTGCTGGGACATTTTCTGGCCAGATCCTGTGCAGGGGTTGTACATGGTGTCCTAGTCTCCCTGAGTTTGTATATTTGTATCAGCTCTCCTGCATCTGGAAAATGCTCTCATCCATCACCTCGGGCTCTTGCAGACGTTCCATTTAGCTTTGTTGGTCCAGTATACTGTGTTGTCATCCAAGAGTAAATATTTTACTTGAAAAATTTAGGATTTATTATCTGAATGTTTTTCTTTGTACCAAAATGCTAAAATACCCATGGGCTAAATGGAAAAGAAAAATTACAAGAGTGTTAAAAATAGACTGGAGAGGGAGGGGGAGAGGAGAGGGGGAGGGGGAGAAGGGTGGGAGGAGGGGGAGAAGGGTGGGGGGAGGAGGAGAAGGGTGGCAGGAGGGGGAGAAGGGTGGGAGGAGGGGGAGGGAAATGGGAGGCTGGGAGGAGGCAGAAACTTTTTTTCCTTTTCTCAATAAAAAAAAGTAAAAAAAAATAGTGCAATGGTCATGTTTTGTCCAGAAGACATTGTATAGCACATCTGCACATGCTCTAGCCATTACAGTCTGTCTTCCTAATCTTCTGTGATATTTCCTAGGCATTAGAGTGATATTCTGTAGAAATTTTAGGCTACAGACCTCTCCCTACCTCTTTACCATGGAGAAACTTACAGTCATTCTGAGATGGCGTCAAAGGTGTTCAAAAAAACATTTATTTATTTTTGAGATAGCATCTCACTATGTAGTCATGGCTGGTCTGACACCTGAAACTCTCTATGTAGATCAGGCTGGCCTCAAACTCAGAGATCCACCTTCCTCTGTTTCATAAGTGCTGGGATTGAAGGTGTGCACCACTACACCCAGTTTAAGAAAATCTATCTTTAAATAAGAAAAGTGCATTTAGCCTAGTGACATATTCATTTTTCTGACACACAAAAATGAGGTCAATAACAGAAAAGTGAGTTCTTCCTCAAATAACACTTCTGCTGGTGCTCATTAAGCTCAGCGGATAGCACACCTGCTATTATTGGAAGCTTGTTTTCCCTTTGCCCTGCATAATTCTCTCCTCTCAATTCTTTTTTCTTTGACTACTTTTCCAGTCTTTCTTTTCTTCTTGCTAGCTCCCTTTTCTCTTTCCCAACCCTCCTTTGCTTCATTCATTTCCTTCTCTATTTCTTCCTTCCTTCTTCCTACCAGAGGAAAAATTCAGAGGCAGATATAGGGTTCAATCTGAAAGTCAGAAAAGCAAAACAGTCAGTCACTGGCTCTTACTTCTACCTCAGTCTGAAGTGGCGATTCTGCCTCCAGGAATCTCAGAATGAGACTGTCTGAAAATTGTCTCCCCCAGTTTTATATTCCTTTTTAGGTCTGGGATTAAAGGTGTGTAACATGATTTCTATGGCAAACTAGTGAGGCCACTGGGATTAAAAGTTGTTAGACCCCAGCTCTGGGATGCTAACTCCTCAGGAGGGTCACTCCAAGGAACCACTCACCAGTCCAGTTGATGCAAAAGCAAGAGGAAGTTTATTCTCGTTTGCACAAATGGGCTCCTCAGCCGTGCCAGAGAGAGAAGCCCCGACTAGCTATTACAGGCTGCTTTTAAAAGAAAAAACTACATATTCAGGGAGGGGGTACCGTGGGTTGTCAGGGAGGGGGTACCGTGGGTTGTTTGTCAAACACAGCGACTGGCTCATTTTAAGGGCCTCATTTTAAGGGCCTCATTTTAAGGGCATTTACTATGATTGGTTATGTCAAAGGCAGAATGGGTGGTTGCTGGGTCACAGGGAAGACAGGGAAGCACCTTCAGGCTGTTGGAAAACACCTAACGTTCTAGTCAACAGGTAGGGTGGGGTCACAAAACATGTTTTCTCTCCATTACCTGGTCTGTAAGGCTGACCAATGAGGTTTTACTCTCTGGTCTTCAGGCAAGCTTTATTTATTAAAATACAAATGAAATATCACACCTACCTCCCTATACCTTCCTTCCTTCTCTCCCTCCCTCCCTCCCTCCCTCCCTCCCTCCCTCCCTCCCTCCCCCCCTTCCTTTCTTCCTTTCTTCCTTTCTCTCTTTCTCTTTATTCCCTTCAATCTCTCCCTTCCTCCTATCCCTTCTTTTCTTCTTCTGCTTCTGTTTTTCTCCTTTTTTGCTTCTTCCTACCTTTCTTCCTTACTTAATGAGTATTTAAATCAGATATCTTACAACATATACAGTAACTTTAGTGCAATATCATCAAAGTTTTTCTTTATATGTGTCCCTGGGCATAAAATTCTGGAAGAGTAGGCACATTTTATTTAAACTTGATATCATTTAAATATTTAATGATGTGGGAAGTCCTTCTGTTATATGTGTTGATTTTATTGGTTCATGAATAAAGAAACTGTCTTGGGCCTGCACAGAGAATAATAGAGGTAGGCAGGGAAAACTAAACTGAATGCTGAGAGAAAGGAGGCAGAGTCAGAGAGAGGCCATGGAGCCACCACCGGAGACAGACACACTGGAACCTTGCTGGTAGGTCATGAATCTCGTTGTAAAATATAAAATAATGGAAATGGGTTAATTTAATATGTAAGAGCTTGCTAAGAATGTGCAATAGTGATTGGCCTAGCAGTGATTTAATTAATACATTTTCGGTATGGTTATTTCAGGAGTCTGGGCAGCCAGGAAATGAGCAGGCAACCTCCAACAACAATTTAAGAGAATAATGATTTTAGGAGGGTGACAATTGTAATGTGGTCATGTATTCCAAACTGTAATTTATATTTTGAAAGAAATTCTGAAGTACTTATGGGTTGTATATTATACATACACACATACATACATATATACATACACCATGTGACAAGAGAGAGAGAGTTGTGGATGATGTGTGTGGAACAGCTGACATGGGTGAATGGTTACTAAGCACATAGAGATCCATTTAGAATCCTGTGTATATAATTTCTATGTATTACACTTGGACAACTGTCAAATATTCTCTCTAGTAGACTTATATTTTAATATAAATATTTGGATTTTTATCAGTGTTTTTAGTAGTCCTTTTACAAAGAAGGCATGCGTTATATGTTTTACTATCAAAAAAATCCATCATAAATATAATCAATGGTTTGTATTTTTATAGTTCCAAGACAACAGGAAGTGGAATTACTGAGACTGGAGGGATCACAGAAGTCATCTGGAATGGATCAACCCCTCTTGAAGCTCTCAGTAAATATTATGGTGGCAGCAGGTATGCTACAACCAGTAAGGCATGCATTCTGGCGGAAGAAAATCCAGTTAGGGATCCATATATATCTAGTTCATAACTCCTCTGATTTTAAACCTCAGTGCTAAGATCTCTATTCTCTGCTTTGATTACCAACAGGAGATCAAGAAAATAGTACTTTTATACTTAAAACTATGACTGAAGCCTGACCTTGATTCAAAATTTCCAGAAGATTCCACTTAAGGCATCTCCAAAGAAGGAGGCTTCTAGACAAGCAGGTGACTTGGACTTAGAAGAGTCACTAAGTATAAGGGAGCTGGCTAGGCTGACAGCTAGAGACAGGAGTGTTCTAAACATAATGGAGGAGGGACTCCAGACCCACAGTGATACCATTACAGCCATAATAGAAGATCCAGGAGGCCGTGTCTGGTCAAGTGGGAGATGCAGATGTTCTCTAAAGGTGATGGGGACAGCTAATGGGAATGACAATGAAAAGGAAAGCCTGAGATGAATGAAAAGTATATTATAAAACATAAGATAGTGCTGAGAAAATAATGGCAGATGATATACTTTCTTGAAAGTTTACATAGACAGAAAAACAGTCAGATAGAGAGACAGAGAGAGAAAGAGAGACATACAGATGGACTGTTGTTTCTACAAGCATATCTTTAACACCAAGAGACAACGTATCATGCTTGAATTTGTAGTTTCTCTTTCCTGTATCTTTGAACCTTTCATGGTAGAACTCCTCAGGCTCTGGCCATCACTTTGGGTCTTTGTGAAGAGCGAAGGTTGGTGTCCTCACCCCAGTCCTTTTAGGAATGAACACCCCATTGATTTCAACATTTGCCTTACAGACCCTCTCAAGTCTTCCACAAGAAGCAAATCCTTCTCATGAAGAGGAACCTTGGCCACCTATCCACACATACAGTCCCCTTCTCGTCCCAATCTTCTAGCCCAACA
Source organism: Alexandromys fortis (assembly GCF_014885135.2). Classification (NCBI taxonomy): domain Eukaryota; kingdom Metazoa; phylum Chordata; class Mammalia; order Rodentia; family Cricetidae; genus Alexandromys; species Alexandromys fortis. The sequence goes on from NW_026068196.1 coordinate 505,235, forward strand.
AAATTTCCTTAGCTTGTATTACCTGAATAAGGATGTGAACCCTTCTTCAGTTTCCCATAACACTGTAACTCCTGTTGAAGAGGCTTCTGACTTCAGATTCCTTTGGCTTGACATCTGTTTTCTAATGCAAACCCTTTTGGGTACCTACCGTGTAACTCCTGAAGAACTAAGGAAAATGCAAAACCAAAACACAAACCCAACTTAAAAAACATTTTGAAAATAGGCATAGAAAATGCAGCTCAGTTGGTAGAGTGTTTGTTTAGCATTCCCAAAATCCTGGGTTGGATCATTAGGAATGTATGGAATTTGACAAGGTGATATATGTCTGTGACCTCTGAACTCATGAGGATCAGAAAAAATTTATGGTCATATGGTACATAGTGAGTTTCAGCCTCAAAATTAACCCACCCAAACAAAACCAACCAACCAACCAACCAACCAGCCAGCCAATCCCCAAGAAGGACATATTAAGTCCAATGATATACCCAAAAATATTAAGATAAAACAACAGTGGGCTGTAGATAAAACTTCGTGTATTGTATTGAATAGGTATGGGGAGAGTGGATATCATTGTCTTGTTCCTGATTTTAGTGGAAATGCTTTGAGTTTCTTTCTGTTTAGGATGATGTTGGCTGTGGGCTTGCTGTAAATGGTCTTTATTATCTTGAGCTATGTCCCTTGTTATCACTAATATTTCCAGGACTTTTGTTTTGAAGGGATGTTGGAATTTTCTTCATATAATGAGATGATCAGTTTTTTTAGTCTGTTTATATGGTGGATTGTGTTCATAATGTTTATGTGTATTTAGCTATCTTTGAATTTCTGGAGTGATTTCAGTCATGGTGGGTAAATGATGAGCCGCATTTTTGATTTTCCAGTACAAAGTGGCCAGCCTTGAAACTCCATACAGATAAACAACAATAAATGACTCAGGAGGTTATATTTATGAATTTGTGTATGTTACAAGTATAATAAAAGAAAAAATGCTATTGACTTGAGTGTGGGAGGCTTGACAATCACAGGATGGTGACTAGGGCATTAGGGAGAGAAAAGGGAGGGGGAAAGTGATGCAAGTCTATTTAAATTAAAAACATTAAAAAAAAGGAAGACCATCATCTTTTTTTTTTTTTTTTTTTTTTTTGGATTTTCCAGTTTGGTGGTATGCAGAGTTTTTACAGTATTCTCTTTATTGCCTTTTTTATTTTTGGTTCTTTTTTTTTTTCTGAATTCTACCCTGAGTTTGATTGTTTCTTTCCAATTACTCTTTCTAGGTATTATTTTTTTTTCTTATTTTTCTAGAGCTTTCAAGTGAGTAATTAAGTTACTGATTCAAGAACACTCTAGTGTTTTAATGAGAGTACATAGTGCTATGAACTTGTTTCTTCAAAATTGCCTCCACCGTGTCCTCCAAGGGTGGTATGTTGTATTTCTACCTCACTGAAGTCTAAAGAGTTTTGAATTCCCTTCTTGATTTCTGTCTTGGCCTAACTTTCATCCAGGTGTGAATTGTTCAGCTTCCATGAGTTTGTATATTTTCTAAACATCTACCACAAATCAATTCTAAAAAGCTTGTGAATCACAGCATTAGGTATAGAGACAGCAACTATTTTATTTCTCAGTTGTTAGCATTAGACAGTTTTTTGTTGCTAAGAGACACGAGAAAAAGAAGCTCAAGGAAAGAAACATTTTGATTCTTTTTATCAGGATTTCTGTCCATAGTCATTTGGGTTTCTATTTACAACTGTGGTGAGTCAGGAATACATGGTAGAGCATAGCTGATCACCGTATGGCAGTCAGGAAGAGACACAAGGAGTTAGGGAAGAAAATATACCCTCAAGAACCTGGACCCTGTAACCTACTCTCTCCAACTTTAGAGATAGCATCTTCTAGTAAACAGATGTTCCAGAGAGAGGATGAAGGCATGCCATCTAAGTCTCCATTTTGTATCTCAGTTTTGGGTTGGGTTTTTGCCACATGAGAATCACATAAGAAGCAATCAGATAAATAATAATCCTTATTCAAGGCTGAAGACACCGAGGTGGTTAAGATATTTTCAGGATTTATGGGGATACAATAAGGAGCATGTTGCCAATGGCCAGGTTTGCATCATCCTGCTCCGCATCACTGGGGCACAGCCCAGAATTCCCTAGTCATATTGTACTAACTCTAAAGGAATTAGCTCTGTCTTACTGTTTGGACTTGTCCTTTTCTGTGAGTCACATTCTCCTCCTTTCATCTTGGATTCCAAGAACAGCAGGCATGGTGAACAATCATCTTTCGACTAGAGGTGAAACTGCCCCCGGGCAACAACTGCTTTCTTATTGCTGTCAATCATGTGTGGCCAATCTGGAGAAAACGTCTAAACAAGAAAACGTCTAAATAACTGCTTGACTGTGTGTGCTTCTTGCCTCCCATCTCTTCTTCCCCACTGTTGTTTCTTCTGAATATTGGTTTCTGGGCAACAGTACTGAGGATGGTTGGTGTCCTTTCTGCTTGTTCCTGGCATTCATATAATAAACATATTACTTTCATATTTCACTTTTCCATTCTTGTTTTCATGTCCCCAGACTTGAAATTTTAGGAACCCCTAAAGCCAGCCCTTCCTGGCAGAGGATGGCAGTAGCACAGTTAGTACCACATACTAAAGGCTCCCGTACTTCTTAGTCGTCTGTGAAACTATGGCTCCATCGGTGGTGGGCTGATCCACTGATGAGGTCAGAGCCCTCGTGGGCAATCACTTCCCAAAGGCTTTGTGTCTAAACTCTGTCACACTGAGACTCAAACTTTTGATATTTGAGTTCTTGAGGTTATTGTAGATCTCAGCGATAACACCCTGAAAATAGAAGAGGGGTTTTAAGAGTGAAAAGTGGCTGGTGGGAGCAAAGAGGATGTGGGCAGAAGGAGAATGGATTGATATGATCAAGTTTGCATATATTGTGATATCAGCAAACCTTATTAAGCTGTATAATTAAAGGAAACGACCGCGTTGTGGAGATGGCTTCGCAGTTAAAGCACTGCGCACAAGTGTGATGACTGGAATTGAGATCCTCAGAACTCATTTGGGTGTGGCAGGCCTCCTGTAATTCTAGCCACGAGATACCTAGAGTCAGCTGGCTGGTGAGACTAGCCGTATTGGCTTGCTCCAGGTTCAACTGACAGCTCCTGCTTCAATATATGAGGCAATGGTGGTTAGCTTTAGTTTTCAGTCTGGCGTAGTGTGAAAGGGAAAACCTCAGTTGGGGAGTTGCCAGATACTATTGACCTGTGGGTGCGTGCGTGCGTGTGTGTGTGTGTGTGTGTGTGTGTGTGTGTGTGTGTGTGTGATTGTCTTGATTATTAAATGATGCAGGGCTCATCCCACTGTGGGCAGCACCATTCTTAGGACATGTGGTCCCGGGCTGTATAAAGGTAATGAAGCATGGGTCTGCAAGCAAACCAATAAGCAACCCAGGAAGAAGCAGCCCTTCACAGTCCCTGCCTCTACTTTTCTGAGTGGCATCTTGCCCTGACTTTCTGTAAAGCTGGACTGTGATCTGGAAGTATAAGCTAAACAGTCTCCCCTGCCCCCTATGATGCTTTTGATCTGAGTTTTTAATTACAGCGTGAGAAGTCAAACTAGAGCAAGTGCAGAGTGAACAAAGAAGACTCGCAACACCAGCCTTGGCCTTCCACAGGCATGTGCACACATACACACAAACCTCCCTACCCTCAAGTGCAACTCTATACATACGGATGCACACACACGTGTGCATACACCACGTATAGACCTATTAAAGGAAAATTTTAACATTCAATAATTTATTTTACTTTTCTTCTTCTCTCATACAGTACATCCCAACTGCAGTTTCCCTCCCTTCACTCCTCCATGTAACCCTTCTTTCCAAACCTATTGCTCCTCCATTTCCCTTTAGAAAAGGGCAGGCCTCCTAGGGATATCAACTTAATAAAACATAAAAGATGCAATAAGACTAGACACAAACCCTCATATCAAGACTGGATGAGGAATCCCAGTAGGAGAAAAAATGTCCCAAGAGCAGGTGATAGAGTTGGAGATAACCCCTACTCGCACTGTTAGAAGTAGTACAAAACCCCTAAACTAAACAACTATAACATGTATGCAGAGGGCTTAGCACAGACCCACGCAGGCTCCTCGATTGCTGCTTTAGTCTCCATGAGTCCCTATGAGACTTGCTTAGTTGATTCTGTGAGAGATCTTATCTTAATAAAAAGCACTTTATAAATATGTGGGCAAAATCACGCGCGCGCACACACACCCCCACACACATTAAAAACAGGGGATTAATAGAGATTAATAGAGGGGATCAGCAGTTAAGAGCACTTGTTTCTTTTGCCAGAGCACTTGGGCTCTGTTTCTAGCCCCCATATGGTGGTTCACAACTGTCTGTAACTTAAAGTTGAGGGTATTCAACACTCATTCTAACCTCCATGGGCACCAAGTATGCACACACACAAAATAGATTTTAAAATGTAATAAAATTTAAAAGTGTGTACAAACAGTGGCAATAGAGGAAGACACATGTGTTCATAAGGGTGGGTGTTACTGCACACACACATACATATGCCACACACACACACACACACACACATGCACACAATCCAAAAGCTCCTGATAACCCTTAGGAGACAGACTTGATTTGAGTCAACGAACCCTTTTATTCATTCGTAATATAGCCCTGGGTATTAAATCTCCCTCTTTGTCCTGCATCTCTATTCATCTTCTTAATTATCACATGGGAATGGGTGGCTCAGCCTCTTCTTCTGGGATCCTTAGAGCCTAGGCTTTTGTAGTAAAACTTGGAACAGATCAATAAGTATGATTATATTTATTTCTGAGCTTAATGATTTCTTTACCGTTATCAAAGATCAAACTTTGACCTGTTAGGGACACAGAAAAAGATAATCAATTCAATATTGATAAGGCTGTATGTTTCTAATACCTGTGTGATTAATTCCAGCTCAATGTACTTTCATTATCAACTGTTCTTATCTGCAAGCAGGGCTGTGTTTAGCTGTTACTCAGCTGTGTCTTAGGCCTGACTGTGAGTCATCTGTCTACTCAGAGTACTCACAGCAGGAAGTGGGCACTCGAGAAATGCACTTCTGGTACACAGTGTCTATCTGCACATCTTCAGCTCAGTTCTCAGTGTACATGTTCCTTCACATGGGAAATTATTACCTTCCATGGACAAAGGTTCACAAAAGCCTCCCTCCATTTATTGGCTAAGACCTTACACTGTGAGTTAACCCTAATGCTGCCTGGGTTTTAACTCAAGGAATGACCAGACTGTCTCACCCTGTGACGGCCTGGTCACAAGGAATGATGACAGGTCTTTATGTGGATAGGACAGGGGAAAGTCATATTACATTTAGCTACAAGAACCTTTTAACTAAGTATGTTTTTCAGAGAAAAACATGATTAATTACAGATGGATTTTATATCTTGTGCATGATTGTGTGTCTGTTTGCTCTTTGTTGTGTTTACTTGTGTGTGTGTAACTGCACATTTGTGACCAAGGGTGAATATCGTGTCTTTCTCAATTGTTCTCTACCTCACTTTATCTATCTATCTATCTATCTATCTATCTATCTATCTATCTATCTATCATCTATCTATCATCTGTCTATCTATCTATCTATCTATCTATCTATCATCTATCTATCATCTATCTATCTATCTATCTATCTATCTATCTATCTATCTATCTATCATCATCATCATCATTATCTATCTATCTATCTATCTATCTATCTATCTATCTATCTATCTATCATCATCATCATCATTATCTATCTATCTATCTATCTATCTATCTATCTATCTATCTATCTATCATCTATCTATCTATCTATTAAATTTATTCATTTATTTTACATCCTGACCGTTTCCTCTCCCCCCTCTTCTCACATTCCCTCTCCCACCCTGCCCCACAATCCATTCATCCCCTGCTTCTGTTCAGAATGGGGCAGGCTTCTCATGACCACTTCACTTTTTGAGACAAGGTCTCTCACTGGATTTGGAGCTTGTTGATTTGGCTGCGTTGATTGGCCAGTAACCCCAAGGGATTCTTCCTGTCTTTGTGTTCTTTGTCTCCGATCACCGGTGTGACAGGCATGGTCTTTTCTTTTCTTTTCTTTTCTTTTCTTTTCTTTTCTTTTCTTTTCTTTTCCTCCCTCCCTCTTTCTTTCTTTCTTTCTTTCTTTCTTTCTTTCTTTCTTTCTTTCTTTCTTTCTTTCTTCCTTTCTTTCTATTTTGAGACGGGGCTTCTGTCTGTGTAACCCTGACTATCCTGGAACTTACTTTGTAGACAAGGCTGGCCTCAAACTCACAGAGATCCACCTGCCTCTGCCTCCCAAGTGCTGGAATTAAAGGCATGAGCCATTACCATCTGGCATAGGCACTGCTTTTTATGCGTGGATTTTAGGGGATCAAATTCAGATCCTCAAACTTATGTGGTGAGTACCACATACACTGAGTTTTTTCACGTAGCCTGGTTTTACATTTTAAAAGTGTAAAAAGAAGGGGAGCAGAGAAAAATGTAGAGCTCAAAAATTTTAAAAAAGTATAAAAAGTGTTTTAGATTTGGGTAAGGCATTAAGTTGTCAACAGTTAGGAATCATTAATTTCTTCCTGTTTTCATGTTTTCTGTGCTCTTTGGTTGGGAAGGAAGAAAGGGAGCTTCCACACAGTGTCCCTACACTGCCTTGACTTGACTCCTGGTTTGGCCCTGCCATGATCAGAATGAGTATTAGTTCTAGAAGACACATGCGCTGTGGGGGGATCACAGGCAAGAATCTGAACACCAACCAGATTGCTGGAGTTCCAGGCCTCCTGTGGTGAGAGCCGGAAACTGGATTTCAGTTTTCTGCAAGAACAGCAAACAGGCCCTGTGCGGTGGCCCATGTCTTTCATACCAGCACTTGAGATGTAGACTTAGGTGAATTTCTGTATGTTCAATGCCAGCCTGCTGGTCTACATAATGAGGTTGAGGCCAGCCTGGGATACATAGTGAAATGCTGTCTAAAATAAGTAAATAAATAAATACCCCCCCAAACCAAACAACAACAACAACAACCTCACTTCTATGAGTAATCCCCAAACAAGTTAGTTTGCCAAGTTGGACTTTAGTGTAATTGGTTGTTTTTTTTTCCATCTGTCTCCAGTTCCTTATCTGGGGTTCATAGCTGTTTGTGTTAATCTTTACAGGAAGAGATTGTCAAATAGCAAGGTGTGAGATCTTTGCCCTAAAACTCCCAAAGCAATCTTTGATGAGTGAGGTGCAGCCAGTATCTGAAATGGTCTCAAGCAGTTTTCCTACTGTCCAAGGACAACTTACTTGGCTTGCTTTTTTTGTTAGTGTAATAATTGTACAAAAATATAAGGGAGTTCAGTACAAAATTTTACTTAAGATCCTCTGATCATATTTCCTCTAAGTACTCAAGTTTGTTACCCTCCCATGGTCCCCTCTCTATTCCTTTATAACTATTATTTGTCTAGGCCTTTTGTTTGTTAGGGTCCATAGGAGAAATAGGGAAGTGGTTTAGAGCCCTTTTTGCTCTTACAGAGGACAGAGGACTGGGGTTTGGTGCCCAGCATACATGTTAGGTGGCTCACAACTGTTTGTAACTCCAGTTCTAGGGCATCTAGTGTACTCTTCTGGCCTCTGCAGGTACTCTCACCCATGGGTGTGCATGTCTACCCACCCCTAACATGACTGAAAATAAAGTAAAACCTAAAAAGATTCTTTATGCAATGTTTGTCTTTCTGAATCTGACTTATTTTGCTTTATGTTGAGATCTCTGGTTCCATCTACTTTCGTGACAATGATAGGATACAGGAGAGGATGTAGAAATAAACTTATACAGCTACACCTGATATAGGAGAAGAGCAGGGAAGGAGGTTCCAGAGGCATCAAGACTGGCATAAGGGAAAACCAATGGTAGAGGAAGGGTAGAAATGCCTCTCTCTTAGTAACTGTTCTACTACTGTGAAGAGACACCATGGCCAAGGCAACTTAGTCTCAGAGAGTGAGTCCATGATCATCATGGTGGGGAGCATGGCAACCATGGCACTGGAGCAGAGCTGAGAGTTTACATCCAATCCTCGTGGCAATGAGTAGATGGCTAACTGGGAATGGTGTTGGCTTTAGGAACCTCAAAGCCCACTCCAGTGACAAACCTCCTCCAACAATTCCACATCTTCTGTTTCTTCCCAAACAGTTCCACTAGCTGTGGAAGATTTCAAATATATGCGCCTACAGGGGCCACTTTCATTAAAAGCATAAAATTCTCTGACAATGGACTATGGGCTGCATGCAACAAAACAGAACATGTCTCTCTCTGTCTGTCTCTGTCTCTGTCTCTCTCTCTGTCTCTCTCTGTCTCTGTCTCTCTCTATCTCTCTCTCTCTCACACACACACACACACAGATAGAGATCTATATAGAGAGACACTATACTTCCCAAAATAACTCAGAAAGCACTATGTAAGTAGTCTATATGGGTGTGGGAGACTCTCATGCCTTTGAGGTTTTGACTCTTTCCAGTTTTTTTGCACCATTTCCATGGGAGAATAAATTACCCTAACCAAGCCAAAGGGAGCGCGTCTGTAAGCAGGGTTCAGCCAGGGGCTCTGCTTCCGTGTCTGCCTCCAGATTTATGCCTTGTATTTCTGCCCTGACTTCCCTTCATTATGGACTATACGTTGTAATACGAAATAAACCCTTTTCCCCAGGTTGTTTTTGGTCATAATGTTTTGTTTTTGTTTTTAACCACAACAGAAAGCAACCATGGACAGAACTGCTGGAGGAAAATTAAAGTCAATGATTTCACTTAAGTTTCTGATAAGTAACCTTTGCCCTAAGTGACAATAAAATCACCGTTTGCATTTTTTTCTGGTTAATGTTTCATGGCAAATGAGTTCAAAGCTGAAAGTGGGTACATTCATGGCATGATGCCAACTGCAAAGTTAGAGAGTGCACTTGACTCTTGGAATTGTGGGTGGGGCACGGTTGTGTTTTCATTGACTGCAAACTCAACCCCACCCCGTTCCCATACTTAAGCACTACAGGCTCGCCTTTTGAGTCACAGCAGAGCAGGAAAGGAAGCTCATCAGGCTCATTCCTGCAAGGTGGAGCACACACAGCTGAGAATAAACCACAAAAGAGAGACTTGATTAAAGAAGCAGCAATGGACCTGATCCCAAACTTCTCCATGGAAACCTGGATGCTCCTGGCTACCAGCCTGGTGCTCCTCTACCTGTGAGTAAACTGCCCAGGCTTCTTTCCTCAGTGATCAGGAGTTGGGAAGGTGAATTGGATAATTCTTTCCTCTCCCTGTTTTTCTCCAAAGAGAAAATGAAGGGAATGTTGCTTGAGTGTGGCATGCTACAAAGACCTAAGGTGTTGCTGTTGGTCTTAAGCAAATCCCTCTAAGGGGATAAATGCACATTACTCTTCTACTCAGCTCCACTTTCTGTAGATAGGAGGATTGAGAGACATCAGTTAGATGTGGGTATTCTCTGATTGAGTCTCAAGTTTCCCCCAGATTAATCAACCAGAGCTCAGCAGACGTGGATGACACATAATTGGTCCCTGTGTATTTTGGGAGGTCTCTTCTGCAAGGTCTCAGGATTGTGGGGATAGGAGGAGCTTTTTTTTTTTTTTTGCCATCTTCACCTGTGTCCTCTGATGTCGGAGATGTATAGTGTTGTCCCATGTGCACATGACTCTTTTCTATTCCCTTCTCTCCCCTCTAGGACTGTTTATACAATGTCCTTAGTGCATATCCAAGGCCATATGGTAGGCTGAGATTATTCCTTGTTTTCCTAGCCTTCCCTGGAGCTCTCTGTGTTCCCCAAACTCAGTCTTTCTACCTATAATATGATGAGCTATTTGCTTCTAAGTAATGAGTCTTTTTTAAAAAATTACATTAGGTCATTTTATTTTATATTAGTGTTTAGCCTGCATGTATGTATATGCATATACATGTGTATTTGTTGCCCAAGGAGGTTGGCAACAAATCTTATCCCTCAGAACTGGAATTACATACAGATATCTGGCTGTGAGCCACTATATAAATTCTGGAATTGAACCCAGGTCCTCAACAAGAGCAACAAGTGTTCTTAACCACTAAGCATCTCTCTAGTACTATTAAACGATGAATCTTTAGAGTAAAGGAGACCTGACTTTGGTTCTTTTCCTTCACTATTTCCCTTCAAGTCCATAGCATCAGTATAAGGAGTGACTCCTTCCTGGCTATGAGATCTACTGGCCTCCTCAAATATCAGACACTCTGAAACAAATAGAATGTTAAACATTTTCCCTTTAAGTGCTTCTGGGAGCTTCAGTAAGAACATCCATCTCAGAATTTCCTTCCAGTGAAGGGATTCCTGTGAGGACAGGAGAGAGGTTACCCTGAGTTCCAGAACTCAAAGCATATGTGGCCACCATCCCCAGCTCATTCTACTGCAATTGTTCTCAGCCTGTGGGTCGTGACCTCCTTTAGGTCAAATGAACGTTTATCAGGGATCAAATATCAGTTATCCAGTTTATCTGATATTTACATTATAATTTATAACCATAGCAAAATTATGGTTATGAAGTAGTGACGAAATAATGTTATGGTTGTCAGCTCACCATCTCATGAGGAACTGTATTAAAGGATCACTTTATTAGGAAGATGAGAACCACCATAGTGTCTCTCTTCTCTCTCTCTCTCTCTCTCTCTCTCTCTCTCTCGCTCTCTCTTTCTCTCCTTTGTCTCTCTCTGCCTATGAGTCTATGGGTAGTAGATATTCCCTCACATCTAACTTCTGTCATCATTTTCTACGAAGGAAAGGTAGAAATTCATAGTGATGAGAACATGAAAAATTCAGAGATAGCTTCACTTTAAAGGAATGGGCATTTAAAGTATTGTGACAACATCTTTTCCATCTGATGATATTTTGTAATTAACTGAAAATTTTTATTTCCTTCTATTCAGCTGTAGCATTTCTTTGAGGTAATCCTAGCACCTTCCTTCAAAGAGATAAAGTGGGTTGTTACTTTCAATATTTGTGATAACTGATGTATTTACAGCGACTTCATTTGTTTACAATAGTGTCAGGAACGGGAGCCTAATGCATAAATACACGGCACAGATTGCACATTTGCTTTGAAATAAACTTGCTTATCAGGTTTTAAAAAAATCATCAGTGTTTGATAGACCTGTCTGTCCAGTCATGCAAATATCTTAGTGTAGGCAGAGAAGGAAGAGGATGAGCCGGTGATGAAATACCTTCAGGTATGAGTTAGGAGGAAGTGAAGACTATGCCTCTTCTCTCAAGAGAGAACTCTCAAATACACTTGCGGGGTGTGGCTCTTACTGAAGATCACTAGAAGGATAGTTGATTAGCATCTAATCAATTTTCTAAAAAAAAAAAAAAGTGAAAAAATGATACTAAGAACTCAGCTTGGATTTCACATGAACATTCAAACTCAATTTTTCAAACATTTATTAATGATTAATAATAAACTTTAGGATTTTTTTTCATTTTTTCTTTTTTATTATTATTGAAAAAAATTTCTGCCTCCTCCCTGCCTCCTATTTCCCTCCCCCTCCCTCCGCTCCTCTCCCCCTCTCCCTACTCCTTTCCACACTCCCTCTCCAGTCCGAAGAGCAGTCAGGGTTCCCCGCCCTGTGGGAAGTCCAAGGTCCTCCCCCCTCCATCCAGGTCTAGGAAGGTGAGCATCCAAACAGGCTAGGCTCTCACACAGCTAGTACATGCAGTAGGATCAAAACCCAGTGCCATTGTCCTTGGCTTCTCAGCAGCCCTCATTGTCTGCCGTGTTCAGAGAGTCTGGTTTTATCCCTGCTTTTTTTAGCCCCAGTCTAGCTGGCCTTGGTGAGCTCCCAATAGATCAACCCCACCGTCTCAGTGGGTGGGTGCACCCCTCGCGGTCCTGACTTCCTTGCTCGTGTTCTCCCTCCTTCTGTTCCTCATTTGGACCTTGGGAGCTCAGTCCAGTGCTCCACATTAACTTTAGGATTTAAACCCCCAAAGTTTTACTTACCTTTTAAGATAACCTTTGAGGTTTTGAGAGTCCCACAGAGACCTCTAGAGAAGTGAAGACCAAAAATAATTATTACTGTTGGCGTTTTTGTTGTTATTTGTTGCCTATATGTTGCACCTTCTTTTGAATTTTATAGTGTCTATATCCATGACAGGTGAGCCACTATAACATACAATGGCAATCCCAATGTACTAGTTTTCTCTTTCACTTCATAGATATGGAACTCATTCGCATGGACTTTTTAAAAAGTTGGGAATTCCTGGGCCCAAACCTCTGCCTTTCTTTGGGTCAATTCTTGCTTACAGGAAGGTGAGTGTTCATTGGGCTCCCTGTCTTTCTTCTTGTGGTTGCCAAGACTGGCTTAGTTCAATCAATAAAAAGATAAAATCTTGAGTAGAACTGAGGATGCATTTAAAAAAATCATGTTTAGCTTCCATCTGAAGCAAGATCAGCTTCTCAAAGGCCTTGATGTTAGTCTTTGGAGAATCTGGTTTGGCGCAGTGGATCAACTCAGACCTCTGTCATATCAACACTCATGGTATATATCCAAAGGAGGCTCAGTCATACCACAAGGGCATGCTGAGGTCTTGATGTTCAGACTTGTGATTCTTGAAAGGAAATGTCCTTTTTCCCCAGTGTAGATTCTAGCAAGGGAAAGTCATGGTTCTGGAATTTTTATTGGCATAATCAAAATATAACTGAAACATAGTAGAGGTTTTCTTTTTAAGTTTTAGAGACTCAGAGCAAGTATTTAATCTCCAATGTTATGTGTGGAGGAGAAAATATTTTCCTTTGCTGTGTTCTGTGTAGAGGAGGCAACTCCCTATTTTCTTATGTTTCCAGGGAGCCATAAAGGCAAATTCTCTTAGCTACTTTTAAAAATACTTTTTATGTGTATGAGTATTTTATGTGCTTATAAGTGTGTGTATGAGTGCTGGATGCCCACAAAGGAGTCTCCCTAGAGCTAAAATTACAGCCTTTAGCTGCCACGTGGGTGCTAAAAACTGAACTCTGGTCCTCTGATACAGCAGGTAATGCTCTTAACCACTATGCCATCTCTTCAGTCCCTCTTTGCCATCCTTATTCAGTTGCTTTCTCACTCAGTAACTTGCCTGAGATTAAAAACTAAATTAAAAGAGGCTCCTGACTTCTTCAGTGTCATGATTCTATTAGTCTTCTAAGGAAGTGGTCATAAAATACATAAAAAAGATGCTGAATGAGGAGTTAATTGGACCTCACTGACATTCCCTTAGTTTCCATTTTTTCATGTGTCTGTGGAAGGAACAATTCAGAGAGTTTGAGAATCTTCCTGACAGCACGTAGAGAAGCAAAGTCTTTAGAAACATGTTATTAACTATTATCCATAGTTAATAACCCCAAACATGTACAACAGGGTTAACAATTATTCATAACCAAGGCTGAGATTTTGTGCATTTGCAAAGTTGGGAGATAATGTGGGAATCTTTAATATTCCTATTTCAAATACCTCTAGCATTTAACTCCTTTCCACTCAGAAAGCTGTGAATAAGAATGTCCCTCTCAGTGCTAATGAGGGATAGTAAGCCCAATTTTATAAGATTGGAATCATTTGTCCCTCAACTAGAGGTAAGGACAGTATGGGAGGACAGTATATTTAACATAGTTATGGATTTTTACTTTTTTCTCTTTCCAGGGTTTCTGGGAATTTGACATACAATGTCATAAAAAATATGGAAAAATGTGGGGGTAAGTATTCTGTCAATTTCCACAGGGAAGATGTGAAATGTTGATGAAAACCCACAGGATCTTGAGTGTTAGCTATCTATTATGAAGATTTTGGGGGGATTTTTCTTTTTTTAAATATTTTTTATGGTTTATTTAACTTTATTTATGTGCATTGGTGTGAAGGTGTCAGATCCCCTGCAACTGGATCTTTAGACAGTTGTGAGCTACCATGTGGGTGCTGGGAATTGAACCCGGGTCCTCTGGAAGAGCAGTCAGTGCTCTTAACCACTGAGCCATCTCTCCAGCCCCTGGGGGGATTTTTCTACCAAAGATTCCATATGTCTCACATACTGAATTTGGCTGAGAAAGGTGCATATTTTGACTTTTCTTCAGGACTTGCTGGTTCAGGGAATGGTTCACCTGAGTTTCAATCCAGTGTCTGATTGATCCACTATTTTGTACTTAAATTACTCACTTTCAGTTTTCAATTCACTTAATATCATTTTTGGTAATCTGATATTTTGATCATGCAAAAATTATCAAAAATAGTATGTGGGCAATATTCATCCAGGCTTAGCAAATGTTCTAATTTAGTTTTGATTATGGCTTCTTTGTGGAGCTATTTTGCATTTGTCTCTCTCCTGCATGAGCCATATTATACTTCATTTCATGAGACACCAGTGACCTGTGGTCGGAATCCCTGGCTTGTTGTAGGTGCTCATGTGGCAGCATGTTGTATAACTAAGATGTTAGTTATATAACATTTGGATCAGATTCTGGGTTCCTGGGCGCGCTTCCAGCTACCAAGTCCAGATGATTGGGTTTAATCTTCTTTGCTTTGCCAATGCAGGTTTTATGAGGGCCGAAACCCTCTTTTGGCTATCACGGATCCAGACATGATCAAAACAGTGCTGGTGAAGGAATGTTATTCTACCTTCACAAATCGGCGGGTAGGCATCTATTTAAAATATTGTAATCTCTATTTGTTTATATAGTAAGATCTTTTTGATGCGTGAATTATATGCACACATGTGTCTACACACACCCTACACACATATGGAAGTTGGAGGAGCACATTGGGTGTTCTGTTCTTTTCTCCTTATTCCCTTCAGATAGGGTCTCTCATTGAACCTGGGGCTAGGCTATCAGTCAGCAAGCGCTGTTTCTGCCCCTCACAGAGCTAGGGTTAAAGTTGCATGGGGTCATATCCAGCTTTTTAAGTATTTGTTTGATATTCAAAGTCAGATCCTTATGTTTACACAGCAAGTACTCTTCCTACTATGCCATCTCTCCAGTGCCCCATTTATATCTTAGTTATTATTTTTTAATTTTTTTTGAGACAGGGTTTTTCTGTGTAACTGCTCTGGCTTTCTGGAACTTGCTTTGTAGACCAGGCTGGCATCAGACTCACAGAAATCTGCCTGCCCCTGTCTCCCACAGGGAGGCATGCACAACCACAGCCTGGCAATACGTTACTTTTTATCATGAAATAATTATAATTTCATAGGGCATTGACTCAAATGTCTAACTGTGCTCCATTTGTTCTTCATGTTATTTGTCTCAATGCTTTACATAGCTGTAAATTTAGTATGTTTCTGTGACAGAAAATTTGTATAACCTATATATTTTATTTATAGCAATTTTACATGTCCTTATTTTGTAGTGTGTGTGTGTGCATACAGGCATGTAACTTCATGCATATATAGTTGTGCACCTCTGTATAACCAGCAGCTAAGATACAGAATTTTTTGTTTGCCACAAGGTTTTCATATCCTAGTCTATAGAGTTGCCTACAGAACTTGTATTTTCTTCTTAGTTGGAAAGCATTTCATCTTTAGTTCCTACACCATTGGCATATGTTTATCATACAAAATAGTCGGTTTTCTTGTGACTTTTTAAAATAGTTATTTTATATTTGTTAATGTGTATGTTTTTATGTGTCTCTCTGTGCGTGTGTGCATGTGAACATGTGTGTAGGTGCCCACAGAGGCCAGAAGAGGGTGCAGGATCCTTCAGAGCCACAGTTACTGGTATTTATGAGTGACCTGATGCATGCTGGGAACCAAACTCCTGTCCTCTGTAAGAGCAGCAAATCTTCTTAAGTTCTGAGCCTTCGGTCCAATCTCTATAATGTTTTGTTATATGTACATAGTTTAAAAATCTATTATTAATATTGATAGGTGATAGTAGTTTTTATGAATTTTTCTTCATTTAACATGGTCTTCATTCCGTCTATTTTCCTGGAAATAATATAATTTTGCTCTTCTTTATGATGGAATGAAACTCCTTTGTGTATGTGCATGTGTGTGTGTGTGTGTGTCTAAAGCACAGTACTTTAGTATTTTGAATCTTCTGTTTGTGAGAGTTGTATATATGTGTATGTACAATGTGTGTGTGCCTGCGTGAACCAGCAGAGGACCCGAGGAAGATGTTAGATGTCCTGCTGCACTACCCTGCCTTGTTGGCTACTCTGGCTGGCCAGTGCTACCTGTTTCCGTTCCCCTAACACTGGGTTACAGGCACCCACGGCCATAGCCAACGTGCTTTAAAATGTGGCCGCTGCAGATTCAAACCCAGGTCCTCATGCTTTAGCAACAAGCATCTTTCCCTCAGAGCCATCTCCCCAGCAGTTGTTTTTATTTATTGATCTTTATTGAGCTCTACATTTTTTTTTCTGCTCCCCTCCCTGACTCTCCCCTCCCCTTCAACCCTCCCCCAAGGTTCCCATGCTCCCAGTTTACTCAGCGGATCTTGTCTTTTTCTACTTCCCATGTATGTTAGATCTATGTTGTTTTGATCTGTGAATACTTTGTTTCTTTATTCCTTCAAATTTCACTGTTTTTTTATGAGCATTTTTATTGCTGTTGTTAGATTTTGTTAGATTTATATGTAAAGTGTTTCATTTTTTTGGAATTATTGTGAAAATCATTGTGTATTTCACGAGGTTTTGCATTTTCCTTACTTACCTTACTGTGCCTGAGCTTTTGTGAATTGACTCATCTGTAAGTTCCAGTTGTTTTTTAATTTATGTCCTCCATGAATTCTTTATCTTGACATTATTTTATTAAAAAATATGAAAGTTTTTCTTTCTACCTAATTTTTATGTCAATTTGTCTTTACTTGCTGTGCTAGCAGGGAGTTCCAGTACAATGGTGAACAGAATATCGCGCGTGCCTTCACTTTTAAAGGTTATAAACTTTAATCTTCCACAGTTGCGCTCAATTTTAGCTGCTGCTCCTAAGTTTCTGTGACTTTCCATACAACACATATGCTTAATATTTTTCCATTGCATTTATTAATTACACATTATTAGTGGAGTTAGGCATGATAAAAATGCATGAAAATTGATACATTGATCAACTCAATCCTACCTTTATTGAACCTCCACCACTGACAGACCTTCCTTTCTCTTCCTCCAGCTTCCTAGAGAGCGAGGCATTTGAAACACCCATTTCCTATACCATTTAATGACACAGTTCTAAATAGTTTGTATATAAGTGATGTTTGTTCCCCACAGCCTTGCAGTTACCTAAAACTCTATAGGATAACATCTCTTTTGCTTTGAATTCTAGACTTTTGGTCCAGTGGGAATTATGAAAAAAGCTATCTCCGTGGCTGAGAATGAAGAATGGAAGAGAATCCGAGCATTGCTGTCTCCAACCTTCACCAGTGGAAAGCTCAAGGAGGTAATGAAATGATAAGGTGGTCATTGTAAATATGAGAAACACATCTGGGGACATGGAAGATGACAGCCCTTTTCCAATCAGTGACATCTGGGCTGAAACTTCCTAAGAATATCATTCCGTGTTAATGGGACCTTTTGCTTTGTCCTTGGGAAAGAAAACTGTGTCTACTGGGAACTGAGCCCCCTCATCTCACTATGGATGGTATTTTGTTTTGCGTATAGATGCTCCCCATCATTAAGCAGTATGCAGATATGTTGGTGAAAAACATGAGGAAGAAATCAGAGAATGGGGATCCCATCAGCATGAAAGAGTAAGTACTAGTACAGTCATTGTTTGTTGGGTTGTTGTGTTGATTACTTTTCTGTGACTAAAGACCTTGACAAAGCAACTGAAAGAAGAAAGGTTTCATTTTGGCTTACAGTTCTAGGCAGTTTATCCATTCATCACAGTGACACAGTGTGCATGAATGGGAAGCTAGCTGATCACACTGCATCTATGGTCAGGAAGAAGGAAATATGGCTAAGCTATATATACACACACATACTCAAGGCCTGCCCAAAATACCTGCTTCTTGTAATGTGGCTCTACTTCTAAGTTTCCATATTTTTTCTCAGACAGTGCCACTAGCTGGGGACCAAGTACCCAAACTTGTTGAAGTAGGCCACACCTCCTAATAGAGTGCCATTCCTTATGAGCTTATGGGGGCCAATTGCATTTAAACTACCACACCCAGGGAATGTTGCCACCCACATTGGCTCACACCTTCCCACATCAATTTACACAATCAAGGCAACACCCCATGGCCCTGTCCAACTTGATATAAACAATGCCTCTTTGAGAGTTTCTTCCCAGGCACTTCTAGATTATGTTATTTTGATAATTAAAACTAGCCCGCATGTATCCGTGTCATCCCACAACAGAAAGACAGACACAACACTGTTACCTGACAAACTTCTCACAGTTGAGTATGTTAGGAACAAGGATATCACAGAAAGGGTTTCTGTGTGGCACTATGACCGTCCTGGCTGGACATGTGAATTTATTCCTACTTCACACCTTATGTATCTTAGGTGGAGTAGGAGGAGGTGCAGCTGTTAATTTCCATCTCTCTCTTTCTTGTCAGCATCTTTGGGGCCTACAGCATGGATGTGATCACTTCCACATCATTTGGAGTGAATGTTGATTCCCTCAACAATCCTCAGGACCCTTTTGTGGAAAAAATCAAGAAGCTCTTAAAATTTGATGTCTTCGATCCATTGGTCCTCACAGTGAGTACGTGACCTAATGTTTCATTCTCTCTGTTTTATTTTTAAGTAACAGTGTAGTAAAATATAATCCCCATATGTTGTAAGTATCCCACTTAAATATGCCAAAAGATGGTTTTCAATGTATTTAAAATATTTTCAGCAATCAATATTGTCATCTGTGGAATCTTTTTGCCATCCCAGAAACTCTGTACTTTTAATGATTACTCCTTATTTACCTCAGGCATAAGCAAAAAGCAATCTATTTTCTAACTGCTCAGATTTGCATATTCTTAAACACTTCATATAAATAGAAGAGTATAATGTCACCTTTTTGTGTCTGGCTTTCAAATTGGTATGTTTTAAAAATGTCATATCTTGAAGTATGAATCAGTATTGCATTTCTTCTATGGCAGAATCATATTCTACTGTATGGACATGCATGCCACCTTTTGTTTGTGACTGATGGATATTTGGAATGTTTTGACTTTTTGCCTGTTGTGAATAGTGCTGCAATGAATATTCTTATGCAAGTTTGTGTTTCAGCACACATTTTGGTTGTTTTTGGATGTCTATTCAAGGGTGCCCAGTTATATAGTAATGTCTAACATAATACACTGAACTAATTAAAGATGTGTCTAATCACAGAAGGGAATTGGCTTTTCTCAAATGGTTTGCATTTATTCATCTGTTTTGCTCATTTTCACTAGCATTGATATGCTCAATGATACAGCAGAGAATTCTTGAGATAAATCCTACCTAGTTAGGGTGCTAAAATCCTTATAGTCACTTGATTCAGTAAACTAACATTGTGCTGAAAATCTTGCAACCGCATTTAAAAGTGATATTAGTTTTCAGTTCTTTTCCTGTGAAATATTTGTCTGGTCTTAGTATTACGGCACTGTTCTTCTTATGGAGAATTTTGGAGATGTTTTCACATCCTTTCTGTATTTTGAAAGTGTTCAGGAAGAAATGGCATATGCTTTCCTTAATATCTATTAAAACTCAGCATCACAACGTTCTGATTTTAGGATTTCCCTGTGGATAGAAATTTAAAAAAAATCAGGAGCACTTTAAATTCTGTACATATGGTAAGGTAGAAGGAGGTAAAGATTAAGTATGATCCTGGAACACGTTTATATGATAATCTCCTTTTTACCATAGTTCTCCATTTTCTTTAGACTTTGAGAAAAACTATGGGTCTCTTTGTATTTTCTTTGCAACAAATAACCTAGCATTACGTCAGAGGTATATTATGCATGGTATGCAGTTTTTTTCTGAGTTAGTTTTTATAATTTGTGTATTTCTAAGAATTTATACATTCCAATAAGTTGTGTAATTGCGGCTGTTGTCCTAGTCCTACAACCATTAATAGGATTCATTTTTATGCCCTTGTGCTTTTCATGACATTTTTTTGGCTCCCACTTCACTGTGAATGCTAGTAATCTGAGCCATCACTCTAATTCCAGAACAATCCCAGCTAATGTTTTGCAAACTCTGAAGATATTTTCAAAGAAGCATCTTTTGTTTTCATTGATTTCCTCCATGTTTTTTTTTTTAATTTCATTAGTTTTCATTTTGGTCAATAGAATCCACTCTCTTTCTCTCTGCCTGAAGTGTGTTTTCTCTTCTCTTTTAGTGGCACATGCTATAAAGCATTGCCATGAGATCAGGGTTTCCTCAATACCCATAAACTCCCTTCTGCTTATTATTTCGTCGCCATTTTATAAAGCTTACCTGTTTTTGAGTTTTTTGGTTAATGTTATCATTATTGTTATTTATGTGTGTACTCATGGGTGGGTGGGTAGGTGCACTTGCGTATATGGGTATACATAAGAGTGCAGAGATAAGAGGAAAACCTCAGGCATCTGCTACCTTTTGTTTAAGGCAGTCTCTCTCACTAGCCTGGAGCATCACCAAGTAGTTAGGTGAACTTGCCCATGGTTAGCTAGCCATTAAGCTTCCAGGAATTCATTTCTCCACCTTTCACACTGCTATTGCTGAGCCACTGCTCTTGGCTTTTAATATGGGACCAAACATAGCTCCTCACATTTATTTGCAAGGCAAATACATTACCCACTGAGCCATCTTTCCAGCCTTGGAAGTTCTTTCTTGAGCACTTTGATTAATTGTAGCATTGGACTGAAACCTGATCAATCCAAGAAGACCTTAGTCCAACATGTCAAGGGGTAAGAGGCCAAGGGATTTAACCCTAACACTATGAGTCAAGAGCCATTGATATCACTTCTTTCTTGGTGGTCATACATACATTGACATGCCCTTTTCCAGGTATTGGCCTGAAACCTGACCAAGAGAGAGAGTCTCAGTTGAGATCCTGATAAATTTTACTGTTCTGAGTATCAGAAAAATGCAATTATTCTAGGTCAAATTTGTCTTTTCACTACAGTTTCTCCTTTCTCTCCCCTCTAGCACTCTTTCCATTCCTTGTCCCAGTACTTGATGTATTAGGTTTCTGCCTGTTTCCAAAAGATGTCATAAGCTTTTTTAAAACTTCTGTGCAACGAATGAAAGAGAATCGCATGCAAGAGAAAGAAAAGGTAATAGCTGCTCACACGAGGACTTTCATTTATTGATAACGTGTTTTCCCTCTATATAAAAATATGCACATGTATATGTGTGTGTGTGTGTGTGGGGGTATTTCCTGTGCATCTTTGAAAGTCAGATGGAGAAGTGTAGTTTAAGGACAGGGGATTTTTGACATTTTAAAGAGAATGAAGAGTGTAGTGATTGTGAATAGAGAAATGAAATGAGTTAGGAAAACTGTTTAAAATTAACGATATGCTTGACAATTAGTTTAGCACAGAATAAATACTTTAAGGCAAAAATTTTACCACATGTTAGTAAGAAGAGATTCCTTGCTTATGATTTGTGGGGATGTAAATTAGGGGAATTATGGAAAACTATATGAAAACAACTCAAAAAATCAAAGTTTTTTTTTTATTTTTCCATACTGGGGATAAAACAATGGCCCTTCCACAAGGTCAGCAAACATTCCATTCTTGAACAATGGCTCAAGTTGCCCTGGGTATCTAGCTTAATCTTATTCTAGATTTCACATCAGAAACAGAATTTATGACTTTGGTGTTGGATCAGGAGATCCCAACTAGAGCAACTATTATTATTATTATTAATATTATTTTGGTTTTCACTTTCTTCTGGCTCCTGAGTACTGGGAATAAAGGTGTGAGTCATCACACCCAGCCAGGAACAAACATTATTAATGGCTCATTTCTTTGAGGGTTAAGCCTTCAGTGATCTTAGTTCATATTAGAGTAAAAAGTTGGGCAGAGAGTAAAAAATAGATCTCCTATGTGACCCAACCATCTTCTTGTTGGTCTTATAATGACATATGCTTATGTGCTAGACATTTGTACTTCTATGCTAGCTGAAGCCATTCAAAAAAATCCAAAAACTAGCCGGGCGGTGGTGGCGCACGCCTTTAATCCCAGCACTCGGGAGGCAGAGGCAGGCGGATCTCTGTGAGTTCGAGACCAGCCTGGTCTACAGNAAAAAAAAAAAAAAAAAAAAAAAAAAAAAATCCAAAAACTACAGAGGAATGGACTTTGAAAGTTCTCATCATTGATGAGTAATGGATATTGAAAAAATATGCTTAACCTGATTTAAACAACATTCAATATATGCATGCATCAAAATTTCATTTAATTCCATTTCCATGTACAATTTTAATGCATCATTTAATGCAAATTTAGAAAATGAGACAAAATTGCCATTTTTCTTTCCCAAAAGGAAAATGATTCTACTTAAAAATTCTTTCCAGGTCCTTTAATTTCCCAGACCTTATACTGGTAAGAAATCACTTTATTTCCAACCCTATTATTTTACACATTTTCAAAAAGGTCATTTCATTCTACCCAGCACAGTTTAGTCTGCTTTATTTTTAATTTTTATTTTTTGGGATAGTCTTACTATGTAGCCCAGGCTTGCTTCTCCCAGTCATTGTGCTTACAAGTTTCATTGATAAGGACAACAGTCTGAGATTAATATGGGAGTACAGGAGATAGAAGTCCAGAACTTCTTACTGTGTGAGCACACATGCAAAGGGAAGGGACCACCTGGACTGTTCAGAAGTCAGACAACTCATGGTCAGAGACAGGAAAGACCAAAGTCATTGGACACACAGCCAGTGTCACTCAGGAAAGCATTCTTTTCTCCAAACCATGCGCATGGACGTTTTTGTTTATCATTGACTTTGGGAACCATAGCCAGACTTCTAGATTTTAGCTAAATATTATTCTCAGAATGGTGACTAGTTCAGCACTTGTGACTCACTCTGACCTCTCAACTGACCTTGAATCTTTCCCAATCTATTTTTCTTCCAGCAAAGAGTGGATTTTCTTCAACTAATGATAAACTCCCAGAATTCCAACATCAAGGAGTCTCATAAAGGTAAGCATGGATGTTTCATGTTCTTTGATAGAGAACCTCAGAGTGGGGGCTTTGTCCTGGAAATATGCAGTAGGCTTTCAGGTAGACGAATATGCCTCCAAATTTCAAATAATTCCAACTCCTCCAAACCCAACCTAACCCAACCCAACCCAACCACAAATGTAGACAGTATATGTAGTAGCCAGAGGAACTTTCAAGAAGTACTGGATTATAATTGTGTTAAAAGCCTGAAGGGCAGCCATAAGCATGTGATTTGGGCCTGGAGGTTACCAGTGGCCTCTGAATCTTGTACCACAGAACAAATACCGTCAGGGCCTCGTCTAGATCCACTGAGTCAAAAGCTCTGCCTGGAGATTTGTATCTAGACATCCAGTGAGAGGAACAGCCCAACAGTGGTGATAGTCATTGGAAACCTGGAATGAATGCTTCCCCAGCTCTTGATTTACAGCCAAGCGTTAATTTCTGACATTACTAGGAGACTCAATCTCACAGAACATTTCCTGATCTCCTGGATCTTACATTCTTCTTGCCCCCTCATCTGCAATGTTCCCTGAACCTTATGTATGGGAGTGTTTTGGAGATATATCTACTGGGACTGGGCTCCACAGCAGTAGTGGCACATATACCTTGGTGTTAACCAGCAGTTCTCTAATTGGACTTAAGACTTGCTCAACAACAGAGAAACCGTGCCTGGTTTCTGACAACCAGCTAAGTACTCAGTGCTCATGAAGTCGTGGATCTTAGATGAGAATCTACAGCCACTACTTTGCTATATCATCATAATCTCTAACAGTCTGAACACTTGTCCTTATACCCACAGATGTGTGTAGTCTTCACCCCTCATCAAAAAAACTTCTCTTTGCAACAGACTGAGTTCTGTCTTATTCTTCTCTAATTTTATGCATTTAAAAAATAATTTACAAATTTTAGAAAAATTATAGGCTCTCAGTCAGTTTCAGCTGAATTTATACAGACTTTCATATATTCTTGCTCTCATACTTGCACAGCCTCCTGTTCTTTTTTTTGAATAAATTTCAGAAAATCACTTATTTTGTCCCTGTGTGTGTATGCAGGCATGCACATGCAATGGTGTGCATATGAGGGCCAGAGGACAACTTGCACAATTCTGTTTTCACTTCCATCCTTTTGGTTCTGGGGATGAAACTCAGTTCATCAGGCTTGGCAGCAGTCCCCTTACCTGTTGAGGCATCTTGCTGTACCACTATACTTTCCCGTTTTTAACACTCATCACTGGAATAGTGGTATGTTTGTTATGAGCATTGAACCTACATGCTCATATTATCACTGAAAGCTCACAGTTATAAGTAGGACTCATTGTTGGTCTTGTCCATGGCAAATGATTCATGCCCGATGACAGTGGGCAGGTTGATACTTGACTGGCTGGACAGCGTGAGTCACTGTGCATGCAACTCCCTGTTGTAATCCCTGCCCTGTAAAGAACCATGTAAATAAGGAGCACACACATAAGGGTGGTCCTGCTTGGCCTACATTCAGCCTTAGTCAAAACTTTGGGTCTTGGATAACAGGGCTGCAGTTTGAAGCATCAAGGTACAGCACTCCACAGATGCAATTTATCTGGAATTGATGTTTCTTTCATTTGAGATTTAAAACTTCTCTAATGAAGATCCATTTACTAGACTATTGCTAGTCATTGCCCTTTAAATAAAAGAATTATTTTCTAACTTGTTTCTGTGTATGTGTGTATGTCTGTGTGAATGGATGAGTAAAGGTTCCTGTGGAGGCCAGAGGAGGCGATCAGATCCCCTGGTGCTTAGGTGAAGGGTGGTTGAACTCAGGTGCTCTGCAAGAGAAGAGAAGCCTGCATTCCTGTTTTTTTTTTTTTTTTTTTTTAAATAGGGGTTCCTCTGTGTGTCCCTGGCTGTATTGGAACTTGCATTATAGACCCTCAAACTCAGAGATACACCTGCTTATGCCTCCTGAGTGCTGGGATTAAAGGGATGTACCACTACCACTCAGCTACAACCTACATTCTTAACAGACTCAGTCATTTCTCCAGCCCATCATTCAGTACTTTGTAGCTATTCTTTTTTTCTCTGTAGCTTTTCTAACTTCTAAATTGCATTTTGAAGGTTGGTAATACTTGTTTGCCCAGTGGATTATGCATGTTAACACCACAGTTTATGAAAGTTCAGACACTGACCAGGGAGATACGGGGTGGGTTTGAGATGCTACACTACTGAGAACCTCCAAAATGTTGCTACCAGTTCATAGACCTCACTTTGAGTAATTTTAATATCATTGCCTCAGTTTCTTTAATACCTATATACTTCATAGGTCTGCTAATGTCCCATTCACTCAAACATTTCTGTTTCATAGTCACTCAAAATGTTACAAGCTAAGTTTTAGGCAGAATAATTATTTTCCTTAAGGAAGTACCATTTATTTTGTTTATATGAAGTAGATTTTCTAGGGCTGGGGAAATGGCTCAGTGGGTAAGAGCACTTACTTTGTAAAAATGAAGACTTTAGTCTGAATGCACAGCACCCACATAAAAAGCTGGGCATGGCTGCAAGTTCCTGAATATGCTCAGAACCAGAGGGTAAAGACAGGAGGACACAGAGTTCAGTATCCTGCTGACCTAGCTGAAATGATGAGCTTCTACTTCAGTAAGAAACTCTGTCCCAAAGCAATGACACACAGAATAATGGAGGAAGACACCAGAAATCCTGCCCTGAGTCTATGTCCATACACACCTGCACACCCATGTTCATGGCCTACCTGTATACACCATGTGCAGGAGCGCACATATGCATTCACACACATGCAAATAAACTGAAACTTAATAAAATAAATAAAAATTGTACAGATTTTAAGTTAAAATATACTGTACCAGCTTTCCAGTAAATGAGCATTTATGATTTCAGTTCTCACAAAGAGACAAAATAAAAATTGAACAAACAAGGTATATTTCCAATTATCTACAGGGCATACCGAAGAAACTGTATAACAGACAGAAATTCTTCCTCTTGATATGGTTCAGTGGTGGAGGTGTTGAGGATGTCAGAATGAGGGGCAGATAGTCAAGAGGAGTGTAGACCTTAGGAAACTCGACAAAAGTGACTTTCTCATTTCAATCCTTTGTCAGATTGATTGTGAGAATGAAAACCATGACCACTGTGACCCTGAATTGCTTTCTCATAATCTTTTCAGGGATTTGGAATATTTATTTTTTATCCAAATAATAAATTTCTTAATACTGTTCTCCTTTTCCTAAAATGTATCTACTGGGCCCTCCATATAGGTCAGCAGATAAAGGTACTTGATACCAAGTCAAAGACCTGAGTTCAAACCCCAGGACCCAAATGTTGCAAGGAGAGAACTCATTCTTGCAAGCTGTCTTCTGACCCTAACAAGAATACCATGGTATACCCTTTCACTCACTCACACACACACACACACACACACACACACACACACACACACACACACATGCACACTCACACACTAATGAAATATAAAATAAAATTTATTTCCTTTCCCATTAGCTTTGTCCGATCTGGAGATTGTGGCCCAATCAGTTATCTTTATTTTCGCTGGCTATGAGACCACTAGCAGCGCTCTTTCCTTTGCTTTGTATTTACTGGCCACTCATCCTGATGTCCAGAAGAAACTGCAGGATGAAATTGATGCAGCTCTGCCCAATAAGGTGAGAGGATTGGTCTGGAGAAGGAGGAAGGGAAGAGGAGATGCATTAACACTAATGGCCCCTTATCACGTCCAGTGAGAATTTTTCAATAGTGATAAGCATTGATCTCATCACCACCTTTATGTAAGAAGGTTCTGGAAAGAGATATTGATGGGAAACAGGCATTGGATTCTGCTTTTAGGAAAATAATGTCTTTGTAGATGAATATTGGCACATCCTTATCTATTATATGCCATCAAAACCTACTAAGAAACAGCCTCAAAATCACAGTGGCATGGAAGTGTGAGCATTGGTTACTCAAGTGTCTG
This sequence comes from Alexandromys fortis, assembly GCF_014885135.2. Taxonomy (NCBI): domain Eukaryota; kingdom Metazoa; phylum Chordata; class Mammalia; order Rodentia; family Cricetidae; genus Alexandromys; species Alexandromys fortis. The sequence continues at coordinate 532,363 of NW_026068196.1, forward strand.
TATATTCAGCTCTGCTGATATTGTAGGGTGTGCTGTTGCCTGCTATTGTCTGACTGTGACTGACCTTGCCTGACTAGGTAGAGTGATTTAGCTCTGCCCCACACATCTCTCTCCACTCATAGGTGGCCTGAATCAAACTCTTAACCCATCATTATCATCTGTTCAAAGCTCCCATAAAGTAATAGTCAAATGTTCCCTATATTAGTCTTTACAACTTTGCCCAAACTGGGAAGCTGTGGGGTGTTGTAACATGAACAGGGGCCTGCTTGTTTGTGTTTCTGTCCCACCCAGTACCCCACAACTGTTTAGGCCCAAAGAAAATCACACATAGGTCTCCATAAATTATAAGCTGATTGGCCCATTAGCTCTAGTCTCTCATTGGCTAACTCTCACATCTTGATTAACCCATTTTTCTGATCTATGTTAGCCATGTGGCTTAGTACCTTTTTTCAGTGGGGCAGATCACATCCTGCTGCTTCGGTGGTGGTCTGGGCAGGAGTGGGAGGAATCAACTTCCTCCTTCCCAGAATTCTCCTGTTCTCATTACATCATTTCTACTTCCTGTCTGGTTTTCCCACCTGTATTTTCTGCCTGGCCAATCAGCGTTTATTTAAAACATGATTGACAGATTACAGACAATTCTCCCACACCAGGGTGTGAGGTTATGTGGTCTGTGGGGTGGTAGTCTGTTTGGTTTATTATTCTCTTCAGAGATCACAGGCAAGCCCTGAAGGAACAGCCACCAGAATGAACTATCCACAAAGAATAGAGCTGAGTGATGGATCCTGTTCTCATTGTGACTTTTATACCAGGGTTGGAATGGACCATTTGATAGCAATGACTCTATCTGTCTTTTGTCCTTTAATAGAGTAGAGACTAGTATCTCCCCAGATCATTTAAAATTTTATCCTATTTGACGCTTCCAAGTGTGATATATAATCAAAAGATTGACCGCATGGGATATTTTCAAATAAGAACAATAGGGGTTTTCCTTCTTCCTGTGCTTATTTACTTTCAAGTACATGTGTGGGGTCTGTCTGTGGAAAGGTAACTCTAAGAGTCTCAAGTTGTTGTTGACTCTAATTATCATGATCTGCTGGTTATGGTTCCTCACCATAAGAAGGAAAAAGTTGTATATAGCAATACCAAGGATTTTAGGGCCTGAATTCTGGATTGTCACAAAGTCTTCCAGTATTTCATAATTTCCCTACATTTCTTGTAGGTATATTGAGCAGGTTGAAGTTTCAGTTATTAAAATGGTTTGTAAATGCTAAGATCTTGCATCAGTGGGAGTTTTTCTTTGGCAGTGTAACCTGCTAATAGTTCTTCACAGATGAAAGTTAGTTCAAAGCGGTAATTTACTAAAATCTCTCTCCCTCTTTGCAGGCACCCCCCACCTATGACGCCCTGGTCCAGATGGAGTATCTGGACATGGTGATAAATGAAACTCTCAGATTATATCCAATTGCTGGAAGACTAGAGAGGGTCTGTAAGGCAGATGTGGACGTTAATGGTGTTCCCATTCCCAAAAAGACTGTGGTGATAGTACCAACTCTTGTTCTTCACAAAGACCCAAAGTACTGGCCAGAACCTGAGGAGTTCCGCCCTGAAAGGTACAGGGATGTTAGAAAGACAAACTACCCGGAACTGGACTAGTCCAAGCATGACATGCTGTCTCTTGGTGTTGAAAACACACAAGTATCAAGAGCAGTCTGTCTGTGTTTACTTATTATCTATCTATATATTCACCTATATACCTATACAATCTTTTAAGACAAGAGTAGCATCTGTCACAATGTCCTCAGCACTATCTTATTTTAATAGATTAGTCTTTTCATTACTAGTTTTCTTCTTCTTTTTTTGCTGTTACCTTTAACTGCTCCTATCACCTTTAAGGAGTATTTACATTTTTCATTTAACTAGGCTTTGCCTCCTGGGTCCTCCAGTGTGACTGTGATGATGTAATCTGAGGGTCTTGTTTGAGCAGCTCTACTGAGGACAGAGAAGAGACCACAGATCTTTCCATTCTTACCTCTGGATGTTGTCCTGGACCCTCTCTTACACTATGTGAATTTTCCAAAGCCATGTGGCCGCCTGTCTAGAAGTCTGAGGCATCCTTCTTCTCAAGCAGGCTCTTCTAGGAAGCCAGAGGCAAGGTCAGGCTTTAGTCACAGTCTACAGTCTAATTGTTTTCTTGGCAAGCAAAATAAAAAATGGTGTTTCTAGGGCAGAGGCTTAGGATCTAGACAGACATTGCTTCTAATTATGTACCTCCTGATTTCTGACACCGTATGTTGTTGGCCATGATGTACCATTTAGATATAATTAAGTCTATGTATAGTACTTGCTGAAGAAGATAACCAGAGCTCATCAGTTCTTCTGTCTTCTAGACTAGATGGCTTCTGTGTTCCTTCCAGTCTCAGTAATTACACCACCTATAGTTTTGTGGCACACAGACAATTGACTGTGCTGCTGTTATTATATTCATTTATTAATGAGACAGATAGTCTGTGCTTACTGTGTTGTGTGAAACTACCTCAAACACTGATCAATGAATATGTTGATCAATATCTACAACAGAAAATATTTGACAAATTCACAAATGTACTGTGTACAAACCAACATCTTCAGCACTCATGTTCAGTGGGCTCCCACTAGCTTCTGTCAGATGTTTCTTTGGCTATCCCCATCATGTCTTGACCCCTTTTTTCTTATTATCATTTCTTCCTCTCTTCTACTGGACTCTGGGAGCTCAGCCCAGTGCTTAGCTGTGTATCTCTGCTTCTGTTTCCATCAGTTACTGGATGAATGTTCTATAATTTCAATTAAAGTAATTATCAATATTACAGTAGGCTAGTTTAGGCATCCTCTCCACTGTTGCTTAGGGTCTTATCTGGGGTCATCCTTGTGGATTCCTGGGTATTTACTTTGTGCCCGGTTTCTTGCTAACCCCACAATGGCTCCATCAATCAGGATATCTCTTTCCTTTCTCTCCCTCTCTGTCCTTCCCCCATCTCAGCCATCCCACTCTCTCATGTTGTCCTCCCCCATCTCTCCATTCCCTTCCCCTTTCCCTTCCCCCTTCCCTTCCCTCTTCCCTTCTCCATTTCCATGCTTCCAGTTTTCTCAGGAGATCTTGTCTATTTCCCCTTCCAGGGGAATCCATGTATATCTCTCCCAGGGTTCTCTGAATGTGGGTGATAGTTGTGAGGCTGGGGATGTCTATGGGTTCACTGCCAGTGAGATCAGGACTTATCTCTAGTGCTGGAACTGACTTTTTGAAACCCATTCTCTTTGGAGGGACACCTTGCTCAACCAAGATATAGGGGGAAGGCTTTGGTTATGTCTCAGACTGATATGCCAAACTTTGTTGGCTTCCCATGGGAAAAACATTCTCTGAGGTGTGGGTGGGGGAGGGGGAGGAAATAGAAACTGGGATTGATAAATAAAATGAAAAGCAATTGTTTTAAAATGAAAAATGTTGAAGACAAAATTATATAGAAGAAAGAAAGGATAGGCAATACAGTTTATTAGGCCATAGTGTTTTTGTATGTTTGTATGCGTGTATTTGTGTGTCTGTGTGTACAATATAAATGTATTCATATATGTGTGTACTCACATATGTGAATTTTGTTTCTATCTCTCTTGATCTCTTTGGTGTGTGTGTGTGTGTGTGTGTGTGTGTGTGTGTGTGGTGTAGTATACACCAGAGATCCAATTGGTGGGTCTTTCTCACATAAGATGCAGTTCATTGATACTGATTAGCCAATGAAGTTGACAGATCTGTCTATCTCTGTGGTCTGTACCCTAATATAGATTGAAATGTTCATTAATGTTCCTAAATTATAATTTTACCTAGTTTATGGGGATCTGAACTCAAGTCCTATTCTGTGAGTCCAAACACTTCCTTTTCCAACTGTGCTATATTAGCACTCTTGAGTACTAACAATTTCCTATCACATTAAAAGTATCAATAAATAATTTTCCAAGTATCATGTCTGATAGATGAAGAAATTTACAGCTAGAGCTCTTTTGTCTGTTTCCTTTATAATATTTTTCAATCTCTGTCTTTAATTTAGGCTTTTGAATATGTTTATATTAATGGAACTTGATGAATAGAATAGTCATCAAATTTCTGAAAACAAAGCAAATCAATATCTACAGCACTCTCAATACAATTCTCTGTGACCAGCAACCATTCATTCATGTGTGTTGTTTATTCACACGCCTCCACAACCATCATTATGTTTTTGGAAATATAATACACTTATAGACTCAAAAATTTTCCAAATATTGAAAAAACAGCTTAAAACACAAAGTCACATTGCAATTGCTGCTTTTTCTAGGAACCAACAAATTTTCTCTTAGATATCATTTATATGTTATCTATTTTGAATAGGTTATCTACCCTACCAGATTTTATACCCAAAAGAAAACACAGATGAATAAATTAATGGAAATATCATGCTATAGTAGCATTGTATGTCTTTGTAAATTATCTGACTTAAAATATTTAATAAAGAAGAAAGGGAAGTGCATCAAGAAAAAGAAGGAAGAGGAGGGAAAGTAAAGGGAGGCTAGTAGGGACATAAGGTGGAAGGAAGGAAAAGAAAGAGAAGGAAAGAAAAAAGGAGGGAGGGTAAAGAGGAAGTGAAGAGAATGGTGGAGGAAGGGAGGATGAGAAGTAGGAAAGAACAGAGAGATGGACAGGAGTAAAGAGAAAGGGAAGGTAAAGCAATAAGGGAATAAATAAGAGGAAGAAAGAAGAAAAAGAATAATGGAGAAGAGAAAAAGAATAACAGTGAGAAGAAAGAGTAAGGAAAACAATTTCAGTAGTGTAGTGATATTTTATTGTATATTTTCTGTACACAAAACAGTAATACTAGTCAGCCATATAGGTCAGGCAGTGGTTGCACACACCTTTAATCCCACAATTTGGGAGGCAGAGGCAGATGGATCTCAGAATGTTCATGACCATCCTGGGCTACACAAGATCAATGCAGAAACAGATCCAGGTGGTGATGTTCACACCTTTAATCCCACTATGAGGGAGTCACATGCTTTTAATCCCAGCCCTAGAGGGGAATATAAGAAAGGAGGAAACAGAGGTTCAGGACTCAGTCTGTAGTCGCCCAGCCTTGGTAGAGACAAGACTTCTCCAGTGTCTGGCTGCTTTACTTTTATGATCTTCAGGTTGAACCCAATATCTGTCTCTGGGCTTTTATTATTCATGCTACGCAGTAGCGATGACTTTTTTTATCCTCCCACTTCTATGACTATTAATTTAGCCAATAAGATACTTTTTTTCCACTTGGTCTCATTTCTTATGTCTCAGAGAATGAACACATCCCATTAAATGCAACAATCATGTTTAAAGATAAACATTCTATTAAACAGCATTCACCTCCTCTAATATGACTACAAGCTCCTCCATGGTAAAGCAAGAGGGAAGATTCGTAACTTGTCTAATCCCTGTGGCATATCACCTACTCCAAGGCTCAGAGAATACTGCGGAAGAGGGCATGGAAAGACCAGGAGATAAAGAATGAGGGAGGAGTGTTAAATGTCTTCTGGCTAGAACATGACCATCCCCATTATGAACATACAACGTTTGTGACTTCCTGTGAAAGACTCTCACAAAAAGACATGGAAATAGGAGGGGGATAGGTTCTGAGGAGCATGAGTACAGTTGAGGAGAGCATGCAAGAAGTTAATGTGGAGGGGAAAATAATCACAATAGATTGTATACAAGCAAGAAACTGTGAAAGCAACCCGAAATTTTTCACAATAAGATCAGAAAAGCTTCCTGTTTATTACTACTTATGGGTATCTAAAAATATCAGGTAAGTGACTGTTGTGGGTTTTGTGCTTTGTTAACTTTTCTTCATCTACTCCTGTGGGACCAGGTTCAGCAAGAAGAACCAGGACAACATTAATCCTTACACATATCTGCCCTTTGGGGATGGACCCAGGAATTGCATTGGCATGAGATTTGCTCTCATGAACATGAAAATTGCTCTTGTCCGCGTCCTGCAGAACTTCTCCTTTCAACCTTGTAAGGAAACTCAGGTCAGTGTGCTTTTTCAGTAAGTTTTATGTTTTATGGGAGTTTATCTTTTTAACTGGGCTATTGATTTGTATAGAACTATACTGATCTATTTATTCAAGGAATTTCTTTGCAGTATTTATTGGAGAGTTTATGTATTTCAGTTTTAGAATTTTTATCTTTTTTTTTCTTTTAAAATAAAGACCTAAGTATAAAGATTGTCTAAATTCAGGGGCTGCAGGAGATAGATCAATCAGAATGAGTCTTTCCTTGAAAGCATGTGTACTTAAGCTTAATGCCCACAACCCATTAAAAATATAGCAAACAAAGCAATCAAGCAAAGAAACCAAACAAACAACTCCCAACATATCAACTAAACAAACCTAGCCACCAACCAACCAACCAACCAACCAACCAACCAACCAAACAAACAAACAAACAAACAAACAACACCTATTACCAACTAGGTATGTTGACATGCACTGAAAATCCCAGCACCAAGGAGACAGAGACCAGTAGATTCCAGGAGCTCAATAAGTAGCCCAAACTATATAATTTGTGAGTTCCAGGCCAGTGAGAAACCCTGTCTCCAAAAGGGTAGGTAGTACCTAAGGAAGGACACTGCAGGTAAAAGTCGTTTTTGTGTGCTTGTAAAGTACTTTGGCATTTTTGTGTCTCATCTTTGTATTTGTGGTTGGTGTCTCTTCATTGACTACTTCTTATACTTGTTTAATTGTTGCAGATCCCTTTAAAATTAAGCAAGCAAGGACTTCTTCAACCAGAAAAACCAGTACTTCTAAAGGTTGTGTCAAGAGATGGAACCATTAGTGGAGCTTGATGTATAGTGGTTTGTTATGATGCTGTGTCCCACTGGACCAGAAACCAATTTAGATTGTGGATAAATTCAAAGATGAAGACTATGGTAATCTTGTGCGTGCATGCAGGATTCTGGGTGTTCATCGAGCTGACTATGGAACAAAATGATGTGAAGACATCAATCCAAGATAGATACATTCAACTTCCCGCCTTTTGTGGAACTTCCTAATTCTACTTCATTGTCACCACCAAACCTGATTTCTGTTGAGAAAATAAATACCAATTACAAGTTTTATCAACAACTACTGGCATTTCCTAGAGAGTTGTGAAGGAACAACCGTTTACTACAGATATGGTAACAAAGAGAGACTGAAGGAGTGATTCCACCCAAATTTAGCTTAGTGAAGTAGTGAATTTCTATGGGCACTTACGAGAGCATGCATGAGTTCTTGCTTACATACACAGAGGTGATTCAAAAGCAGCTCCATCACTGAGTCTTGGTGAGTCTTTCTCTGATGCAAGAAAGACATATCTCTGAAGTTCCCTTATAATTCCTTATGATTACTACTGCTTATATAACCTGGATGCTGGGATCTTATGATTCTTCCACGTTTCAGAAACTTCCTGACATTTGAGAGTTTTGTTTACTTCTTGAATCTGAGAAGCTTCATTTTCTTCTGGATTTTAATGAGTTTTTCCCTAGATGAAACTTTCATTTCAGAAAAAAATAGATACACAGCAGGATGGGTTGATAAACTCAATCAGGATCTATTATTTTTCTTCTTTAATTATTTTGCTGTTCAGTTAATTCATTTATGCATTTTATTTGCTCATACTAATTACATATATTAATGATTTTCATTATGGTGTTTTATGTACATTAAATACTTTTTGACTTTATTTACCTCCATTACTATTTCCCCATTTTCTTCATCCTACTGATCAGTTCTCTCTTCCCAACCAGTTCTCCCTTCTACTTTCCTGTCTTTTTGGGTGTATGAGTTTAAATAATGTTGTTTAAGGATAGTAAAGTTAAGGGGTCATTTATAACAATATGGTCCACTTATCAGTGGGCTACATCACTGAAGAAAACATATATCAGTGAACTATCATGAATTCCATGTAGATTATAAGGGAAGGGTAGAGTTTCACATCTCTACCAGCATCTCCCATCTTCCCAGTCCATGTTTCACACATATGATCCCACGAGTCATCTCAAAAGCCCATGGACACCAGAGTTCTCATCTCAGGCTATAATTGTTTGTAGAAGAACTTTCCTTTATAGTCTTGGGCTTTTGAACACATGGTTGCCATTTGGTTATGCTGTTTGAGCAGCTGTAGGTGAAGCAAACTTACTGCAGGGAGTGTGCCACTAGAAGTGGACTTTAAGAAAATAAGCTTCTTATCATTTTCAGTTACCTCTCTGTGCTTCATGCTTACATTTGAAGATGTCAGCTCTCAGATTCCTGATCTTATTGTGTGCTGTCTTCCTCCCTGCCATGATGGACTTTAACCCATCTGGTACCATAAACCTAAGCAAACTCTTCACTAAGTTTTCTTGGCCATGGTGTTTATCACAGCAACAGAAAAGTAACTAATAGGCATACCCTTGTTTTAAAGACTCCAACCTGCCTTTATGTGCTGGTGAAACTTTTTTTTTTTTGGTCAGACATTTTGTTGCAGCTACAAGACAAGTAATTAATACAACTAGTTTGTAATAATGTGAGAATGTATACCTATCACTTTGACAATTTTCCCTCAGATGGTTCAATAAAAATAGTTCCTAAAATAATCTTTTCTTTTTACTTTGCTATTCTTTAGAGGAGAAACAGGCATAGGTGATTGTTGACTTAAACATCATGTTCTTATCTCTCACATAACCTTACTGGTTCTGTTTGTTCACTATAATGGAACAATAGCACACAGTTAATGAGAACATGAACTCTGCAACTAGAATTCCTGGAAAAATGAAAATGGTTGTAGAATTTTTATTTATTTATTTCTGTGCATCTTGCATGTAAGTTAGTGTCTCTTCTTCCTGTCGTCTTGGTACCTGTCTCTCTCTTCCCCACTATCTATGTGTGTATATATGTGTGTGTGTGTGTGTGTGTGTGTGTGTGTGTGTTTATGTGGGTAGGCTTGTGGCATGCAGAGGTCAGAAGACAAACTGATGGCAGTCAGTGCTCTATTTCTGCCATATGAGTTCTAGGGTTCAAACTCAAGTCCTCTGGCTTGGTGGCACACTCCTTTACCATTTAGTCATCTTGTTGATCCTAGGGAAGACTTAATGCTTCACTGAAATTCTTAGTCAATCCATGATGAGATATAAATTTTTCCAAGTTCTACATTTTAACTTTTCTGATGTACATACAATGTCCTAATATGAGTCCAGCACTTTCTCTGTTGTCTATTTTCTATGGCGTTGATACTAACAAATGTGTTTATATCATGCTCCCTCTTTCTAAACTATTTTGTGTTCTGGAATATTCAAAATGACAATTGAACAGGGAAATTAATTATGGCTCCCATGTAATGAAATTCCCAGCATACTCATCAGGCAGTTTATGGCTACCTGTAACTCTAGATCTAGTGACCTAATGTTCCTTTCCTGGCCTCTGTGAGCACCTGCATGCACAAGGTGCTCATAAAAGGATGGACACACACACACACTTTTTTGGAAACAGGGTTTTTCTGTGTGCTGTGGAATAATGCTCTTATACACTGTAAAGATGCTGCTTAGACAGTAGCCAGGCAAGAAGTATGGGTGGAGCAACAATACTAGGGGAATTCTGGGAAGAGGAAAGGCAGAGACACAATCACCAGCCAGACACAGAAGAAACAAGATGAAAATGCCTTCCTAAGAAAAGGCATCAAGCCACTTGACTAAATATAGATAAGAATAAAAACCATGGGATAAAACCGGACTCTCTGAATATGGCAGACAATGAGGGCTGCTGAGAAGCCAAGGACAATGCCACTGGGTTTTGATCCTACTTCATGTTCTGGCTTTGTGGGAGCCTAGCCAGTTTGGACGTCCACCTTCCTAGACCAAGATGGAGCGGGGAGGACTTTGGACTTTCCACAGGGCAGGGAACCCTGACTGCCCCTCAGACTGGAGAGGGAGGGGGANATCTTTTTTTTTTTTCAATAAAAAATTATATTAAAAAAAAAAGAATTATGGGTTAATGTAAGTTGTAAGAGATAGTTAGTAATAAGCCTGAGCAATAGGCCAAACAGTTTATAATCATTTAAGCCTCTGTGTATTTACTTGGGACTAAACAAGTGTGGAGCCATGCAGGACAGAAACTTCTATCTACAAATGGTGCCCTACGTTCAGCAACTACATCCACATAAAATCTGAGAGAACTTGGGAAGGGATTCTAGACACCAAAGAACAGAGTCAAGCAAGGCTCCTTGGTAGCAGCAGTTTCTTGGGTGCTCTCTGCTAGAGGCAAGAAGAGGTGCAGTTCTTTAAGAGAGGCTTCCTGACTTAGCTTTATCAGCAAAAATTGCATGCCTCTTTTAAGACGCCCTGCTACTAAACACTTAAATGGTGTTATGAGCAGCCAGTGGCATGCTTCTTGGTGGTGGAAGGGACTGAGACACTCTACTATTTGTGGCAATAAGTATGGCTCCCACTAGTACCTCCGTCATGAATCTAGACTCTGAGGAAGCAAAGGAATGGGGTTGAGCCAGTTTCAAAGCTGTCGCTTTAATGCTAGCCATGTCACTGAGAAGATTAAAGACTCATGTGGTCAGAAAATAATAGAGATACAATAAAGACAGATTCAGATGAAAAAACCCTCTTAATAGTTGACAGTGTATTTAAAAATATATGTAGGTTTTGGAGAGAAAATAAAAGGATACAGAAAACTCTTAAAAATAAGTAGAATAATAGAAAAAGCATGTAAAGATGGACAAAACAGAGAGAGTCCGGATACTATATGTTATTGTGTTGTCTTTGAATTATTTGACTGCTGAGGTGGGAGGAAAATCTGGCAAAAGACATTTAATTATAAATGTTGCTTGATTAAACCAACCTATATATTTTAAATATATCTTGACTTTAAAATTTAAGTCAAAAGATTGTTGGAAAAGGGGCTGCTTGTTCATCCTGGATGCCCAGAACCAAAATAATAACACAGAAACTGTATTAATTAAATCACTGCTTGGCCCATTAGCTCTAGCTTATTATTGGCTAACTCTTACATATTAATTTAACTCATTTCTATTACTCTGTATATCACCATGAAATCAAGGCCTACCAGCAAAGTTTCAGCATGTCTATCTCCAGTGACAGATCCATAGTGTCTCTCTCCTCACCTTCCTTCTCCCAGCATTCAGTTCCTGCTTCCCTGCCTACCTAAGTTCTGCCCTATCAACAGGCCACTTTAGTTTCTTTATTCATTAATGGATAATGAATAAAGCTCACAGAGGGGACTCCCACATCAAAAGATATATTACTTTGGGAATGAGGTTTTGCTTTTATTTACACAGGCTGTTGATTCATTATTAGCTTGGAAAAATTAGGTTTGATTGAGGAAGACCTCCTGAAAAATCTCTGATAGGAACAGATGGCCTAGATGATCCAATATCTCAGAGTGCCTTTGTTGCAGTTTCCTCTGAGTTCTACATTCCAGAACAGCTTTAAGGTGACTGGTTAAGGTGATCCAGCCTCACAAAATAATCCAGCCAGGAGTTGACCATAATTCTAAATTTTCTCAGGGTTTCCCCCAAATTACCAGCACCCCCAATCAGCAAGAAATAGCCTAGAAAAGTATGTCCATATTTCCAAAAATGGATTATGGATGTTTGAGTTTGTTTATGTTGTTGGTTACAAGTTGTTATGGATAATGTTTATGAAAAAGCTAAATAAAGGAGATTAGATTCAGGTTATTTTGAATAGGAAAAAAGTGGTTATGCTGGGGATAATTCTCTTGTACACTGTAAAGATTTGTCACTCATATTGGTTTAATATAATGCTGGTAGTTCAGTAGCCAGGCTGTAAATACAGGCAGAATGACCAGACTAGGAGAATTATATGAAGAGGAAAGGCAGAGACACAATTTCAAGATTGACAAAGATGTAATTACTAAGAAAAAGTATCAAGTCACATGGCTAAACATAGATAAGAATTATAGGTTAATTTAAGTTGCAAGAGCTAGTTAGTAATAAGCCTGAGAAATAGGCGAAACAGTTTAGAATTAATATAAGGCTGCCTTTTTGGGGGGGGGGACTGAATCATTGCAAGACTGGGTAGGAAAGAACTTCTGTCTACATCTGTGTAACAGCTCTGGCCACCCTGGAACTCACTTTGTAGACAAGGCTGGCATTGAACTCATGAGATCAGTCTGTCTCTGCCACCTGAGTGCTGGGATTAAAGTGATGTACCACCACCAAACTGTCACACACACAATTTACAAAGTAAATGAATAATTCGCAAATCTCTGAATACTTGATAAATCAGATCATTTCTTTTACCTCTGATAGCCAATCTGTTGATCAGTCAACCAATTTTTCATTTAATCTGTATTGTATTAATATAGATATGAGTTGAAAATGAAATATAAAAGGGATACAGAAACATTTTTCTGCCTTTCTAAAACTGCAAAAGGAGCTAGAGATTGTTCAGTGGTTAAGAGCACTTGCTGCTTTCTCAGAGGAGAAACTCATCCAGTTTTACTTCTTTTTGACAATAACCATGGTTGCCACTAGATGATTCTGGTGCACACAATTCTAGACTCAATGAAAGTTCCAACAAGAAAAGGAATTTATAGTCAGCCCCATCCTTAGTCGCTTGACCAAAGGTTTTGTTGCTTCAGGGCTTGTTGTCTGACGCTATTCCTGGGGATGTGAAGACTATCTACTGACCCCAAATAAAGAATATATGGCACACCATATGTGGTATGGATACCACCAAAGCACAACTTGATAAACTAGTTGTATTGGGGTTTCTTATAGGATATGCATGAGGGGTTACTTATAGGAGCAGAAATGAGTCAAAAACAGCTTCATCATCAAAAATGCACACCAGCACAGGTGATGACATTTGGGAACCTGAAGTGTCCTGGGTAGGAAGTATCTTTTCCAGGAAGTTCAGATCTGAGCCTCTTCCCAGTACTCATCTGGTCTCAGCATCTCACAGGCAGTTTATCTCACTTGAGAGCATATATGAGTGGTCTATACTGCTTATATATATTCTTGGGAAGAGAGGAGTCTAATGAATCTGATCAGTTTCAGGGACTTCCTGAAGCTTTACTTTCTGAATGTCCCACCTTAATGTGCCAGACTTTGTTGAATCCCCAGGGGATTCCCTTACCTATGGGGAGTAGCAAGACAACTGATGTACACACACACACACACACACACACACACACACACACACACACACGTGTTATATCTCTGGAGTGAAAGGTATGTCAGAAAACCAGACTGCCCGTAAGTGTTACAGCTCTGAAGGGACAGGTAGCTTGGCTGTTAGAAGTCAGGCAATACCTACAGTTCTGAAGAGAACTGGATGTAGGAATTCAGGATAACTATAGCTCTGTTCTGGTGGGGGATGTTTTCCCTGCAGGAATTCAGCAATCCCGCTCCTTTAAGAGAGCGGTTATAGCTCAGCTCTGCCCCACTCTGCTAAGGGGTTTTCCCCACAGAGAGGTAGCAGTTCTGCTACAGAGAAATTGTTACATCTCTGCTCCTCTTCACTGTGGTGAAAGAAGGTCTTAACCCAAAACTCATTCAAGAGGTTTATTGGGAGGGAGAAATCCAGTCTACCTCTCTCTTATGTCATGTGGTCACTTTTATCAAGATGGGAGTGAGGTCACATGATGAAATGCATCCTTTTCAACCCTAGCAAAGATGGCTGTCAGCCACTTGGCTACATTCATCCCAGTACCAGGGGAGGGGTCATCAGTTAAGGTGGCAGCAAGTCACTGTTGTGCTCAGATTATGACACCCAGAGAGAGACCACCAGAGAGGCCCAGACTGTAATAAACAAGGTTTAATCAGCATAATACAAACATGTTTGGAACTCATCGCCATCCCTGTTAAAACAAGGTAGAGAGGAGTTGTATCTCCTCTGTAGGGTAAGCTTTTAAAGGCATAACTACAAAGGGAATCTTTGAAGATGCTTAGGCATTGGTACAAGGACTTTTGCTCCCTCCCATTTTGTTAAGTTAGCTTTTTCCTTGTTTTTAGAACAAGGCCACTGTTCTTGAGTTAGGCCATCTTTATGAGCCTGTACCAGGTAGCTGGCTGGGCTGAGCTAAGTGACTTTGTGCTCAGAATCTCCTGGGTGGGAAAGGGGCAGGCCACTATCTCCCTCGGAAAACATTCTGCTAGGAAATTTCTTCTTGGCCCTTTGAGAATAAGGGGTGAGGGTCCCACATCACGTGTTCCCTTTAAGATTACCTGTGTATAGATTTTTAACTATCAATATGTGTTTCAAATTAATCTTTTTGTTACAGATTTTACAGGGTTTTACTAATACTCAATATACTAACAAATCTTGAGGTACAGAAAATTTATACAAGAGTTTTAGAAAACTCTTGAGATAAGGTTACACCTTAGCAGCATATTTAGAGAGTTAAACCAAAACCTAAAGAACTTGAGATGAGTACCAATAGTAACTATTGGGAAGAGTCTGTCCCTTTATTTTGTTTTGCTCTCCTTTCTCTGTCACATAGCAGAAGACTGGGCTGTTAGGGGACAGATATTTTCGAAGAAACTTTTAAACAAGCATGCTTGGGTCTGGAAGAGGGGAAGCCATACCCTAACTCTAGAGCCAGATTTTAATCTAAGTGGCACATCATAAAACAACAGTCTAATGCCTTTCATACCTAAAAGACACCTTAATCCTTATAGAACTGAATCTAGTAAGCTGAGAACAAAGAAAGTATACAGATAGGAAATATTTGAATGGTGATATTTTATTTGTATTTTAATAAATAAAGTTTGACTGAAGATAAGAATGCAAAGCTAAGCCACTAGAGGCCAGGGAGTAGTGGCACATACCTTTAATTCCAGGATTTTGGAGAGAGGCAGACTGAACTCTGTGAGTTCAAGGCTACTTTGGGCTACACGAGATTGACCCAGAAACAGAGTTGTGCTCACACCTTTAATAATCCTAGTGTTTGGGAGTCACACACATTTAATCCCAGCACTAGAGTAGTAGAAACAGGAGTGCTATGGCTTGGAGGAGAGAGGGATATAAAGAAAAGGGGAAAGGATAGGAATTCACTGAAGTGTGGAGTCTAGGTTTGGTAGAGAAACTGTAGTCTAGGCAATCTGAGTATTGCCTCTTTGGTCTGAGCATTGGTAGTGGTAAAAGGTCTTGCTGGTGACTTACTGCTTTTCTTCTCTGATCTTCAGCTTTAACCCTTATATCTGTCTATAAGCATTTATTACTCATGCTACAATTTTGAGTCACGGCCATGCACAGAGGATGCTGCAGGAGGGAGCTGAGAGATGCACCGGCCAGTGAAGGGTGTGCGCATGTTGCGACTGGCCTACCCCTCACTTTCTCCTCTTCTGCTAGGTCTCCCTCCTAGCTCCCAAGTTGCAACAAACTTACAGATCCATCTATAGCAACTTAACAGACTGGATATTGACACAGTGTGTGTGTGTGTGTGTGTGTGTGTCCGTGTCTGTGTGACTAGACAAACACAAGCAGAACTTAGAGCAGAGCAGTAAGGAATGGGGAATCTCTGTTTCTCTGATTGCTCACAATATTTGTAAAGGTCCCAAATAGTATTAAAATCTAAGGGGCCATTATGTTGTCCTTTGAATTGATTATCTAAGGGGTACTGAAGCCAAATTTGATTGCAAAAGCAAATAAATTTAGGTCTCTTCACATCAGGTGTCAGGTGAAGTTGGAGGTTTTGTAAGAGGCATCACATGGGGGAATGAGAGAGTATGGAAGACATGTCCTCCTACTGAGACCTCAAGAACAATGGCAATGGGGTTTTTGATCCTACTGCACCTATTGGTTTTGTGGGAGCCTAGGCAGTTTGGATGCTCACCTTACTAGACCTGGATGGAGGTGGGTGGTCCTTGGACTTCCCACAGGGCAGGGAACCCTGATTGCTCTTTGGGCTGCCGAAGGAGGGGGACTTGATTGGGGAAGGGGGAGGGAAAGGGGAGGTGGTGGTGGGGAAGAGACAGAAATCTTTAATAAATAAATAAAAAAAAGAAAAGAAAAGAAAAAAATACAATTGTAAAATAAAAAAAAAGACATGTCCTCATGAATGAGAAAAAAAATGTCACTGCAACCTGTAATCATGGGTGTCCCCAGGGTTCAAGGAAGACTGAATGAGCACCAAGCCATTCAGTGGATTGCCACCATACTCAATGGGGGTCAGGGGCATAACCTAAGCCAGGCGAAAGACTTGGTAACAAGAGCCTTAAAAGTTTTAGCCTCTGGGACTCCCTTTCACAGTTCAATTAAAGGTGCCAGCATGAGCTATAGGTGTGTGTGTGGGGGAGTGTTAGAAATCTGAGGGTTAAAATTTTACGGGTAAAGAAGTCTACTCACGAGAATTGTTTGTCCATGTCTCTTATTCTTCTCTCTTCAATCCATCATTCCTCATTGTTCCACCTGTTACTTGTTCTCCTTGTTCTACATTGTACTCAGTTCTACCTAATTTTTTTGTTCTACCCATTACAAGTGTTCCCAGTCATTATATATATATATATATATATTATACATATGTATATATACTTAAAACCAGCAATTCTCCAGCAGTTTCTGGGGCTGGAATTCTTTTGCCCCATAGAAAATCAGATAAGGGTTTTCACACACACACACACACACACACACACACACACGGGGGGGGGGGGGAGAGAGAGAGAGAGAGAGAGAGAGAGAGAGAGAGAGAGGGGGGGGGGGAGAGAGAGAGAGAGAGAGAGAGAGAGAGAGAGAGAGAGAGGGAGGGAGGGAGAGACATTCATGGGAGTGGCTAGTACATATCTAGTGAACTCCTTAATGGAGAAAGTTAGTTAAGAAAGGAATTAAATCATCAGGGAATAGAGGGGAAGGTTAGGTATACGACATTTTTAGGTGGTAGATAAAAGAGCTAAAAGGTTTATTTTTAGTAAAATTATGAACAGGGCACAGATTGTTCAAATCAGTGCGCAACTTCTTTTCTCCCAGCAGGCATAGAGGCTTCCAGGTAACCTACATAAAGAGTCAGGGAGAAGCTGATTGCTCTTGATCAGATAGCACACACACCAGCGGCTGCAGTTTCTATGGTCTAGGTCTGGAGTTAGACTCACTGCTCTAAACCCAGAAGACAACCAGGCCTCTAAATCAGCACTCCTGGGCTATGCTGTTATCAGTGGTTCTGATCCTGGTGTTGTGGGTCTTTCTCTGGGATCCAGTTAATTATTTCTCCTGCTGGCCTTGAGAGTCCTGAACTAAAGTCACCAGTGAACCGAGGTAAAGGTGAGCATAGGAGTTAAACCAGAGCAGCAGCTTGGGCAGGTAATGCTCTGTGCTTGGACCCTAAACCCTGACCAAATGCCTGCTGATAAAGGTAATTGCAGGAAGGCATATGTCTGCCTTTACCTTGGAGAGAGAAACAAGACTTGGGAGTGGGAAACTGTTCTGAACTAGGGAATTAACTCACAAATATGTAACAGAAGGGAAGCCAGCTACAGTGAAAAATCTACAGCAAAGAACAGCCACTTTATTCACAAAGCAAGAATGCCAAAAGACTTGCTTTTTGGTTTAACCTTTATCAGACCCCTTGGTTCTGATAAGATGCTGAGCAATTACTGTATAATGTTGTGGCTTGTAGCAACTTGGTGCCTGGCACCAGTACTTTCTTAGAGGCAAGGAGGTGAGAATGAACTGAGTGCTAGGAGGAGGGGTCTCAACCACAGTAAAGTGTCGGAATGGACTCACAAAAGCCACAAGGGCCTAAAGGAACTGTGGGATTATGGGCAGCTCCAAGCGGGAAGTAGAAGAGGGCAGGAAGGGGTGCAATATGCCTGGTTTGACCTAAGGAAATTGCAGAATTGTAGCTCCAAGTGGGGGATGGAATCAGGTGAAGAGGGCCAGCCACACAGCCTTAAAGACCGTGGTTGGGGGTATCTACACCTCCAAGAGTACCAGAGGGGCGCTGGAGTTCACTTCCTCAGACTCAGGGAAACATTTATACTGACCAAGCTCAGATGGCCTTCTAGATCTGACCATGGACGACTGAGGGGGCCCAGGCTCCTTTGGGCTGACCATTGCCCTTTCTCACTAGGAGCCTCAACTAGAAATCACAGTATCGGGGCGATCTGTCTCTCTCCTGGACACTGGGGTCACCTATTTTGTCCTCATGGAGTTTTAGGGACCCTCATTTCCTCTTGTTCCCCTACTGTGAGGGTAGGCTGACATCTTTACCAACCCATCAAACCCCACCAAATATATCACCCAGGCTCAATACCTACCCTCTCTCCATAGCCTCAGGGGACTTAAGCCTCTCTTCACTGATCTCTCAAGAAAGAATCATTCACTTTCTTTGGGCTGCCCACCACATGGGCATATTCCCGCCAATGCCCTTCAGGGCCCTAGCATGTGTGCAATTCTACTCACTAAGACTCCGGCACTTTTCCAGGTATTTTCTCCTCTATCTGTTCTAATCAGTTGTCTCTCCCCTTCTACTGGGTAAGTGTCAGTATGGATTTCCAGGTTTTTAATTTAAAATTTTTATTTTTTAAGTATATGGGCATTTTGCCTGCATGTATTGTCTGCATATCACATTCCTGAAGTGCTTGAGATGGCCAGAAGAGGGCACCAGATCCCTTCTTCCAGAACTGGAGTTGTGAATGGTTGTGAGTCATCACGTGGGCGCCAGAAATGGAGTCTGCATCTGTAATTCTAGCCCTTAGGAGATGGAGGCAGAAGGATCAGAAGTTTTCAAAGGTTCCTCCTCAAGTTTCTTATGAAGTACATAAATAAAACTTTATAGAAAATAACACCAGCTAGTACCCTTTAGCCACATACTCCCTCTGCAGCCTACCCCACTGGAGACAGGGTTTCTCCTGACTGGTTGTCTAGATGTAAATAAAAGCAGTTTGGATTTGAATGTCAGAGATGTAACATTTGTCCTGAGAGAGGTGACTCAGTAGCATTGTCTGACTTCTAGATATGACATTCATATCCATAGTTGCCCTTCAGCTCTAAATATTAGTATATACCAAAATGCTTCTAGAAAGTGTTTCTAATTGAGCTGGGAAAATGGTTCAGAGTGTAAGAGCAAGCACTCTCCAAGCACAAAGACTTGAGTTTGAATCCCCAGCACCCATGTAAAACCCATGTAAAAAGTAGGGCATGAGCCGGGCGGTGGTGGCGCATGCCTTTAATCCCAGCACTCGGGAGGCAGAGGCAGGCAGATCTCTGTGAGTTCGAGACCAGCCTGGTCTACAAGAGCTAGTTCCAGGACAGGCTCCAAAACCACAGAGAAACCCTTTCTCAAAAAACCAAAAAAAAAAAAAAAAAAAAAAAAAAAAGTAGGGCATGACAGCATATGCCTATAACTCCGGCAACCTGGTGGGAAGAATAAGGATCATTGTGGCTTGTGGGCCCCAGCATAGCCCCAAGTTCAGTGAGAGACCTTGTCTCAAGGAAATAGGTGGAGAGTGACAGACACAGACAGCTGATGTCCTCGTCTGGCCTGCATATATGTGTCCACATGTACCAGTATATTTACATTCACATATGTTATACATATGTACAGCACACATACATACATACATACATACATACATACATACATACATACACACACACACTCACCTCTATTTGCTGTTTGGTATATCCAAAAATGTAGTTTTCTGAAAGTTGGCAGGAATCCCATTTCTCTGGAAAACTTTCTAATTCTCAGAAAAATTTGGTCTAAGCCAAATGGAGTCCCAGGGCTGAGATGGGGAAGTAGGCACAGACTCACACCTCAACTAAGAATAAATCTTAGCTCTCGTTGTCAACCACTCACAAAGGAAGGAGATATCGGTTCCTCCAAGGAGCCTCATTGGGTATGCAAGCTACACTTCAGGGCAGGTTCCACGCCCTGCAGTAGGCAGCCAATGCAAAATGATCTCAAAGATAGTTTTAGAGCGTTTTCCCATATATCTTTGTCTTGGCATTTTTTAACCTTACTGGTCTTTTGCTTGCATATTATAGTTTCTGATGTTGAGTATTTATGGACTTTTGTGTGTGTGTGTGTTTGTGAGTATGGGCTGAGACCATAAGAGAATGTAAACCCCACAAATACTCCACACTACTGGAAACAAGCATGAAGAATCTCTCCAAAGTGAACTTGGGGAGAAGTCCCACAGCTAAAGTGATTGCTTGTTCCCAGTGTGCTCAGTACTGACTTTCTTTACACTTGTGGTTCCTTGATAACTAAAAATTGTTATCATTTATGCCATAGATGGTATTGAGTTTCTGTTTCTATGAATTTGACTGTTTAGAACACTTTCATACTTTGTCAGAGGATTGGCCTATAGGCAAGTCTGAAGTGCATTTTCTTGATGAGCAATGTGAGAGGGCCCAGCCCACTGTGAGTTTCACTACCTCTGGAAAGGTGGTCCTGCATTATTTTAGAAAGCAGGTTGAGCATGCAACGAAGAGCAAGAAAGTAAACAGTGTTCTTCCATGGCCTCTTCTTCATTTCCTGCCTCCAGATTCCTGCCTTGTATTCCTGTTCTGACTTCTCTGAATGGTAGATAGAAAGCTGTGAGATAAATAAATCACTTCCTCCCCCAAGTTGCACTTTGTCATGGTGCTCTATCACAACAATAGAAACCCTAAGTAAGACAAATAAACATGGCAGGCAGAAGGGTAATCTTGGCAAAACTACTGATGTAAATAATTCTATTTCAGTTCCACTTTTGCAGGGGGCTCTAGAAATACTGTTGCTGATGTTATTGCTTGCATATTCAGGGCTTTGTCCACACAGTCATGTCCTCACTCCATATATCTCGACTGCAAAAATATCAAAATAAATCAGCATTGGTATCTAATGAATAGAACCGTCCATTCTTCTGTGAGGTTACAGTTTAGCTGGGCATGGTAGTTTACGATGATAACTCAGTACTTGGGAGGTGATGTCAGGGATTCTCAGATATCCATTGCTATATAGTGATTTTGACTCTAGCCTGGGATACATATGACACTGTTTTTTTTTATATGACATTGTTTTAAAGACAACCAACTAGTCACTGCAATCCACAAGTGAAACAAACAAAAAAATAACCACACTCTCACACACATACAAATGTTCTTGCTTTTCTCTATTTTGGGAAGCGAGTGATTTTTGATCTTTGGTGGCTAGAGGAGATGAGCAATTTGATGAACGCCTAGAGTCCCCCATACATGAAGAGAACCAATGTCATCTTGATTTCTGCATTTTTCTCACAGAATCAGCTGGCATCTGGAGTTATGGGATGCAGTCTCATAATGGACTTTATGTCAAGCTCCACTTAGGGTTCCATCTCTTGATACAGCCCTTAGAATAATGGATTTTTCTGGTTGAAAAAATCCTTGTTTTCTTAGTTTTAAAGGGATCTGCAAGAATTAAACAAACACAGTAAAAGCAAAGCACAGAAGCAAGGACAAGATTCATCAAGGATAAATGCTCTTTACGTGCACATGAAAGCTGTTTTTCCTTTCTTTAGTTATCATTTCTTAGAAAGCAAATTTTTAAATATTTGGGGTCTGCAGATAAAGATCAAGCCTTCATGCTTATAATTCAGGCATTCTCCTGAATGAACCACTCCTCAGCCTCTGCAAAAGATACAGTCCCCCAACCCCTGAATTCAGAAGCCCCAAACCTCAACAGATATCACAAAAGAAGTTACTTGGCTCATAGAATAGATTAAAAAATGCACATATTCTTCTCTGCATATAGATGGTCCAAGTTAAGAACACCAAACTGTATGTGACTTATTGGGAAAGCACGCTGACCTGAGTTTCCTCACAAGGCTGGAAGGAGAAGTTCTGCAGGACTCTGACAAGAGCGACTTTTATGCTCATGAGAGCAAACCTCATGCCAAGGCAGTTCCTGGGTCCACTCCCAAAGGGCTGGTATGAGTAAGGATCAATGTTGTCCTGGTTCTTCTTACTGAACCTGGTCCCACAGGAGTAGATGAAGACAAGTTAACAAAGCATAAAATTCGTAACAGTCCCTTGTTTGATATCTCTTACACACACACACAGCCTCAGTAGGCAGGATGCTACTTGCCTGGGCTGTTTGTGGAAATTCTGCTTGGGGCCTTTTTAAAAGTTAATTTTGACAGTTCTTAGTTGTATAAATACACTGTGATCCCATTGCTTCCATTCCATTCTTCGCTACTAGTCACCTCCTACTTTCATGCCTCTTTGTGTGTCTTTGAGTGTGTGTTCGTGTGTGTGTGTGTGTGCGTGTGAGTGTGCATGTGTGTGTGTCCGCATACACACACAAGTTTTTTTTTTTTTATAGGAAGTCGCAGATGCTGTGTGCCTACAATGGCAATGGCCATGTCTTGTCCAAGAGACAGTGTATTGCACACCTCTCCACCTTCTAGCCCTACAGTCTGTCCTCCCTGTCTTTTGTGATGTTTCCTAGGCACTGGAGGATGAGATATATTGCAGAAATTTTAGGCTACAGGACTCTCCCTCTCTCTTTACCACAGAGAAGCTTATAGTCATTCTGAGATGATGTCAAAGATGTTCAAAAGAACATTTATTTGTTATTTATTTTTGAGATAAGGTCTCACTGTGTAGTCTTGGCTGGTTTGAAACTCGCTATATAGACTAGGCTGGCCTTGAACTCAGAGATCTACCTGCCTCTGTCCCACACATGCCAGGATTGAAGGCATGTGCCACCACACCCAGTTTAAGAAAATTTATCCTTAAACAAGTAAAGTGCATTTAGCCCATTGACATGTTCATAATCTGACATACAAAAATGAGGCCAATAGAAGGAAAGCATGTTCTTGCCTCAAGTACCACTTCTTCTGGCCACATGCTCATTGGGTTCAGAGGATACCACAACTGGAAGTATGTTATTGGAAGTTTGTTTTCCCTTTGCCTTGTATAATTCTCTCCTTTTTGCTCAATTGTTTCTTTGACTGTTTTCCCAGTTTTTCTTTTCTTCTTGCTAGCTCCCTTCTTTCTTCCTCGACTCTCCTTCCTTCATTCATTTCCCTCTCTGTTTCTTCCATCCTTTCCCCTACCTCCCTGTATCTCTTTTCTTTTCTCTCTCTCTTTTCTATCCCTCCATTCCTCCCATCCCCTTTTTCTTCTTCTGCTTCTGTTTCTTCCCCATTCTTCTGCTTTTTCCTACTTCCCTTCCTTCTTTATTGAGTACTTAAGTCAGATATTTTAGAAAATATACAAAGCCACTCCAGTGTGGTACCATCAATGTTTTTCTTTATATGTGTCCTTGGGCATTGTATTGTCCTTGAGAAGATACGTTTTATTTAAATTTGATATTTTTTAAATATTTAAGAGACGAATAATGATTTTAGAAGGGTGATAATTGTTATGTGGTTATGTATTTCAAACTGTAACATATATTTTGAAAGAGATTCTCAAGTATTTATGAATTGTCTGTTATACATACATACATACATACACACATTCTATGTGACAGATGAGAAAGAGTTGTGGATGATGTGTGTGGAGCAGCTGACATGGATGAATGGTTACTGAGCACATAGAGATCCATTTAGAATGCTGAACATATAATTTCTATCTATTACTCTTGGGCACTTGTCAACCATTCTCTCTAGTAGACTTACATTAATATTTGGATTTTTATCAGTGCTTGGAGTATTCCATATATGAAGTAGGCATGTGTTATTTGCTTCGCTGTTAAAAATTCATCATAAATATAATCAATGATTCATGCTTTTATAGTCTCAATACTACAGGAGGTAGAATTGTTGAGACTGAAGGGAACACATAAGTCATGTGGAATGCATCAACCCCTCTTGAAACCCTCCGTAAACATTATGGTGGCAGCAAGCATGCCACAACCACTAAGGCCTGTATTCAGACAGTGGAAAATCCATATCAGTACATATCTGGATCACAACTCCTTTGATTTTTAGCCTCAGTGCTAAGATCTCTATTCTCTGCTTTGGTTACCAAACAGGAGATCAAGTAAATAGTATATTTAGATTTAAAACTATGACTGAAGGCTGACTTTGACTCCAAAATTTTCAGAAGAATCTGCTTGAGGCATCTCCAAAAAAGGAGGTTTCTAGACGGGCATGTGACTTTGCCTTAGAAGAGTCACTAAGTATATGGGAGCTGGCTAGGCTGACAGCTAGAGACAGGAGTGTTCTAAACATAATGGAGGAGGGACTCCAGACCCACAGTGACACCATTACAGCCAAACAGAAGATCCAGGAGGCCTTG
Source organism: Alexandromys fortis (assembly GCF_014885135.2). Lineage (NCBI taxonomy): Eukaryota > Metazoa > Chordata > Mammalia > Rodentia > Cricetidae > Alexandromys > Alexandromys fortis. The sequence goes on from NW_026068196.1 coordinate 556,617, forward strand.
TCTAGTCAAGCGGGAGATGCAGATGTTCTCTAAAGGTGATGGGGACAGCTAATGGGAATAGCAAGGAAAGTCTGAGATGAATGAAAAATATATTATAAAACATAAGATCGTGCTGAGAAAATAATGGCGATGATATACTTTCTTGAAAGTTTACATAGACAGAAAAAACAGGCAAGTAGAGATACAGAGACACAGACAGACAGACTGTTGTTTCTACAAGCATATCGTTAACACCATGAGACAACAAATCATGCTTCAATTAGTCCAGTCTTGGATAGTGTCTCTTTCCAGGGTCTCTGTACCTTTCAGGGCGGAACTCCTCAGGCTCTGGCCAGCACTTTGGGTCTTTGTGAAGAGCATAGGTTGGTACCATCACCACAGTCCCTTTGGGAATGAGTACCCCATTGATTTCAACATCTGTCTTACAGATCCTCTCAAGTCTCCCACCAACTGGATACAATCTGAGAGTTTCATTCACGACCATGTCCAGATACTCCATCTGGACCAGGGCATCATATGTAGCAGGTGCCTGAATGAAAGGAAAGGGAGAGTGAGGGGAAGAGGAGGAGGGAGAGAGATTAATTAATATTTTGAATTCATTTTCATCTATGGAGTATTGCTGAAGTGTTTGGAGTTCCACAGAATAACTGCTATTGATAAAAAACTTTACCATTTACTAAGTATTTCTTTTTTGATATCGGGTTTCTCTGTGTAACTGTCGTGGAACTACCTCTGTAGACAAGGCTGGGCTCAGACTCATAGAAATCCCTCTGCCTCCTGAGTGCCAGGATTACATGTGTGCACCATCACCACCTGGCATTTTAATAACTCACGTTCTTCAACCTGTTCAATAATCCACTGAGACGCAATCCTTTAGGATAATCCCAAACACAGGGTCTTGAGTCCTCTGCATTACCATGGAATACTTTTTCTTCATTATGCCAGGTACCATCACTAATAGATTATGACAATTACACTCAACAACAACATGCCACAGTTAGTGTTATCTTTCTGCAGAGAGGTCACATACATATGTAAAATTCTACAAAATACAGATGAGAGTCAATTGATGATCCGCATATTAATCCACACAACTTCGAACACCTGTTTTTTGACAAAGAAGCAAAATACACCAAATTGAAAAAAGAAAGCATATTTAACAAATGGTGCTGGCATAGCTGGATATCAACATGTAGAAGAATGAAAATAGTCCCATATCTATCACCATACATAAAACTCAAGTCCAATTGAATCAAAGACCTCAACATAAAGCCAGCCACACTGAACCTTATTCAAGAGAAAGTGGGAAGTACACTTGAACGCATTGGCACAGGAGACCACTTCCTAAATAGAACCCCAGAAGCACAGACACTGAGAGCCATAATTAATAAATGGGACTTTCTGAAACTGAAAAGCTTCTGTAAAGCAAAGGAAACGGTCAACAAGACAAAACGAAGCCGGGCCGTGGTGGCGCACGCCTTTAATCCCAGCACTCGGGAGGCAGAGGCAGGCGGATCTCTGTGAGTTCGAGACCAGCCTGGTCTACAAGAGCTAGTTCCAGGACAGGCTCCAAAATCACAGAGAAACCCTGTCTCGAAAAACCAAAAAAAAAAAAAAAAAAAAAAAAAAAAAAACCAAAAAAAAAAAAAAAAAAAAAAAAAAAAAAAAAAAAAAAAAGACAAAACGACAGCCTACAGAATGGGAAAAGATCTTCATTAACTCCACATCAGACAGAGGTCTGATCTCCAAAATATACAAAGAAGTCAAGAAATTGGTCCTCGAAAGAACAAATAATCCAATAAAAAATGGAGTACAGACCTAAACAGAGAACTCTCAACAGAGGAATCTAAAATGGCTGAAAGATAAACTTTCATAGCTACTACAGCTCATCAAAGAAGCCCCTCTTTACATCAAATGGAGATCATTGTAGGAAACTGGACACAATATAGAGATCAATGGATCATAGATACATCTACACTACAGCTCCTGCACTTACAACTCAGGGAACATGGAGAATATGAGGTTGGGAGAAAGACTGTAAGAGGAAATTTGCTGTGATACAGTCTTTCTTAGAAATGTATGCATAAACAAGACCAGAACTGTGGCAATATAAATGGACTTGTGAATGGATGGAGATACTTTCACATGGTTCCACTCCCAGGCAAACAACTTCAGGCAACTAATAACTTTTGGAGGAGGAAGAATTAGCCTCTCTCAGGGATGAACCCTCTTATTGGTTGTCAAATACAGAGTATTTGCATATACAACATATATACATAAACAACAAAAATGAGTTCAGCAGATTGTGTGTATGTGTACATACATAAAAACATGTGTATATATTTATGCAACAGTAGTAATCAAAAAGGGGTTATCAACTTGAGAACTGGGACATGGGCGAGGCATGGGAGAGGCTTGAGGAAGAAAAGGGCAGGAGGAAAAGTGATGCAATTCTTTTCAATTAAAAATAGTCTAAAATTAAATAAAAGCATGCAACATGGTTGTACAGCAAAAAGCAAAAACAAAAACAGTAAGTGATCTAAGGAGGTATTAACAGTCTATTCTATACTAAATACAACAAAAGACAGATAAAGCCATTGCTATCAAAATGCTCAATTCTGACCATGGTAAAAATCACAGTGAAAACAGGATCCATTACTCAGTCCTATGCTATGTTGCTGGTCCAGCCTTCTGTCTGTTCCTTCAGGGCTTCCTGTGAGCTCTGAAGAGAATGACAAACCAGACAGCCCATTCCGCAGACTACATATCCTCACACCCCACAGCCTCTCAGTTTCAGGAGATTTGTAACGACCCGTGTGGGTAACATGCGATTATTACTTTATGGGAGTTTTGGATAGGTCATAATGTATGGTTAAGAGTTTGACTCAGGCCACCTATGAGTGGAGAGAGAGATGTGTAGGGCAGAGAGCTAAATCACTCTGCCCCGCTCAGCCCAGCCAAGGGCAGTCACACTCAGACAACAGTGTGAGCAGGCAACAGCACACTCCGCAGCATCAGCACAGGTGACAACCCCGACACTTGAGTAACCAATGCTCACACTTTCATGCCACTGTGATTTTGTGGGTGTCTCTTGGTAGTTTTTAATGACAGATAATGAAAGAAGATGTATGAACATTCATCTATAAAGATGTTACGATCCTAAAAGCAGTGTCTGGTGCCTGTTTCCCATTCACTCATCTCGTCAGATCTTTCTTAAATAGAACTGGAAAAAGAATCAATGCTTATCACCCTGTGCAAAGATTCTCACCTAATGTGAAAAAGAGCCAGACTGCCCATTCCAGGTCCCATATCCTCCTCACCTTATTGGGTAGAGCAACATCAATTTTATCCTGCAGTTTCTTCTGGACATCAGGGTGAGTGGCCAGTAAATACATAGCAAAGGAAAGAGCGCTGCTAGTGGTCTCATAGCCAGCAAAAATAAAGAAAACAGACTGGGCCACAATTTCCAGATCAGATAAACCTGGAGGGAAAGGGAAAACATTTTATTTCATTTATTTTTACATTGATTGATTGATGTGTGTGCAGAGTCTAAGCAAGCCAAAATATGTGTTTAAAAGTTAGAGGAGAACTTGCAAGAGTGAATTCTATTTTTGTACCATCTGTGTCTTGGGGTTTGAACTCAGGTCTTTGGGCTTGGCAGAAAGTGACTTTACCTACTGAGTCATCTCATCAGTCCAGGACATACATTTTGGGTTAAGGAGGTGAGTATAAATCATGGTTTAGATGAGGAGCAACCCAAAGAAAAATTACAAATCTCTACTGAGAACATGAAAAACAATTCAGGGTCATATCAGGCTTATTTTTAATTCCCTGACAAGGGGATAAAATGGAAAAGTCATTTTAACACAGTTTCCCTAAGGTCTATGTTTCCCTTGTCCATCTGCTCCTCATACCAACCCCCTTAACAGCACCATACTTTTGCACTCTATAGAGAAAGCATGTCTACTTAGTATGGCAGTGTCTTTAGCACACCTCTGGATGACTGGGTATGATTATAGAAAACATCTACATGCTTTCTTCAATTTATTTCCTCTCTTTGTAAGAATAAAAAATTTCTAGTACTTCTTTACAGACAGATAAGTATGGCACATTTAAACTTTAATTCTGCTTAATTAAAAATTATTATGTGTGCATGAATGAACGATGCATGAGGTGTGCATGTGTTCGTGAGTGCGCATGTGAGAGTACATTAGTAGTGTGTATATGACTGTATGTGAGTGTGTATGAGTGGTGTGTGTGAGTGTGGTATGTGTGCGTGTATATGAGTGTGGTTTGTGTATGTGGTGTATTTGTATCAGTACTTGGTGGTGTTGGGGGCAAGAGCAGGATGTCTCACAGACGTCAGCAGAACTGTCTAGACACTTGACTAGTCATTGTTCACAATCTTATGCCACTGTGATTTTGTGGATGTCCTCTTCTGTCATGTTCTTTGTTATTTCCTTGTAATAGGGTTTTTTACTGATATGGAAGCTTTCTTTGTCAGCTGTACTGGCTGGTCAGAGTTTAATCTTCTCTCTGTCTCTTTCTTCAGAAGCATGGGGACACATGTCCAACCATGCCTGGCTTTGTATATGGTTTCTGGGGATTAAAATTCAAGGTCTTGTGCCTGTGTAGCAAGTGTTTTTAACTATTGACCCATCCAAGCCAGCCCCAAGAAATCTATTTTATAAATAAAATAGAGAACTCTTCCTTAGAAAACATGAAATTATTCTTGGTAAAAATATAACTTGAAACACTTTGAATGAGCATCAATACAAAGGCTTGAGTGTATGGAACATCAATAGATCTGTGAACTAAATACACTTCAGGTAATCCATGTCAATGGTATTAAAAATTCTCAAAGTATAGTCAGCAGACTCTACATAGCAGTTAGTGAAAATGAAATACAAAGTCTCCAAGCAAGCTTACATTTCTCAAACCAAAATAACAACTTTGATGCGGAGTGATGTTTTTGTGAACAATCTTCCTCGATAAACTAGAATTTCTAGTCTTCCCAAATGGTTGATAACAGAAGTTATGCTAATTAAGAAGCTACAGAGGTGGTGACTGACCTCATTCTAAACAATGAACTAGTGTAGCTGGAGGAAAAAAAAAACGCCAGAAGAAGGAGCATTGAGCATGGAACACACAAAACGCGTGTCCATAAAATAAGGTTAGCAATGCTTATTCAATCACGGCTGAATATCATCTGCTTTGTATTTCCCCTCCCCACTCTGCTTTATGCTTCAGCTCAGGACCACACAGCTCCTGAAAACAGCTGCTCTCCCTCTTGGGTTTTAATCTGCACAGTTGCTCAGCTCAGTTAAGCACTAAACAGTTAGGCATTGAGCAAGAGGTGGAGTGGGACCTTTAGAAACAAACAGCCTGCTGACATTGCAAATTCAAAACTGAAAAATAAACAGTGGAAAATGAATGTTTGCAGAGTTTATAGAGCTCTTGTTTGCTAACTATGATGTCTGTGGTGTTCTCAGTGGGAAGATGGCCAGTCAGATTCTTTGTCCTAGTGAACATGAAGCTTATGTTATTGTTTTGGTTTGAATGTCAAGTGCCCTCTCAATCTCATTTGTCTGCTCAATCTCATTTGTCTGGACACTTGGTCTCCAGATGGCGATGATGCTTGTGAAGAAGGCTGTAGCTTCCTTGCAGGAACTGGGTTGCTGGGATGGGACCTTGAGGTTTGGTAGCCTGACTACACTTCCTGGTCACTCTATGCTGTTCCTGTGACTGGGCTAATCCCATGTGTTGTAAGTCTCCAAAAATGAATGAACTATCAGCTTGAACAACAAGTCAAACTAGACTCTCTCTCCTTTAGATTTATGATTCTCACAGAAAGAGGAAAATTACCAGTGCATAAAAGTAGAGGTGCAAAAACTCATAACTTTGCTCTCTCTGTAGTAGCCAAGCAGAAATACAAAGCTCTTTAATTTTAATGGATCCATATTTAATTAGTTTAGAAAGGAATTAGGAGTTCATAAGCAAGGGCTTATACACTGAACAAATGTCATTGAATCTGTGTTTCAGTGTAAATTATGATGGGAAGGGAACAGGATTAATGTATGATTATGATTATGTTGGGGAGAGAGAGAGAAAGAGAGAGAAAAAGAAACAGAAGAAGAAGCAGCAGAAGAAACAAAAGAAGCAGGAGAAGGAGAGGAAGAAGGAGAAGAAGAAGTTGGAAGATAAGAGAAGGAAGAGAATGGGGAAAGAAGAAACAAAAGAAGGAATGTGTCAAGAAAGAGAGAAAAAAGAAAACAATGAAACAAAATGGCAGATAGCTGTCTCTCCCTTACAATGGGACTCCTAGCCGCATAAGAAAGGATGGAATTAGAAAGCCATCATTCTCCAACTATCACTGCAGTGGTTCCTCAAAAGCCATCCATGATGAGAAAATGAGTAGATAAAAAACTACTAAGAGTGGTGGGATATGTGTCTAGTCCCAAGGCTTTCTCCACCTGTTCCTTATCAACTACACAGGAAATCAGAGTGCGGCTATAAATCAAGGTTTCCAATGACCATTACCAATGTGGGGCTGTTCCTTTTGCTCCATGTCTAGATACAAATCTCCAGGCAGGACTTTTGACTCAGTGGGTCTAGACGAGGCCTAGATGGTATTGGTTCTGTTGCATGAGATGCAGAGACCACTGATGACCTCCAGTTCTAAGCTGCATATGCATGGCTGCCGTTCAGGCTTTGAACACAGTAACAATCCTGTGCTTTTAGAAAGTTATTCTGGCTGAATATATAATATCCACAAACATGTTATTCTGTATTTTGCAGACATATTCATCTGCCTGGGTAACCGCTTGCCATTTCCAGAACAAATATCTGTCTTTGTGGTACCACATCAGTAGATACCATCTTTGCTTACCGTGATAAGACTCTTTGTCTTTGGAATTCTGGGAGTTGATCATCAGCTGAAGAAAATCTAATCTTTGCTGAAAGAAAATAGTTTTGAAGGTGCAAAGTCAGTTGTGTGGTCAGAGAGGGTCACAAGTGCAGAACTAGCTATGCTTCTGAAGAAAATATTTATTTCAGACCAGAAATCTCACTAGAGTCCTAGATCCAGTGGTAAGCACATATGACATATGTCCACATATCAGCTTTGGAGAGCAGAATGCTTTTTTAAGTGAACTCTGGCTGTGTGTCCAGCAGCTCTGGTCTTTGCTATTCTTGACCCTTTAGGTCCTCAACAGTCCTGATAGTCTCTTTCCATTCACATGTGTGCTCACACAGAAGAACATTCTAGACTTCAGTCTACGTCCTTCTATCTGAATACTGAATCATTTTTGTATAGAGGAAACTTGTGCCATTTACAAATTTCATCAGGAGATTTGGGGTGAGCATCTTGAAATGTTCCAACAAGTAGTATCTGGGGGTTTAATCCAGTGTTGCCCCTATGATGGATGGACGTCCTTATTTTGGAACTCAGGCTGTATGTAACAAAGCCTGGATTACGGGATAAGCCTGGTGCCCACTTCAAGCCAGAAGAAGCTCAAATTTAGTTGAGACCAGCCAGGCAGGTTGACACGTACTTGTATTCCCAGCTTTTGGGTCAGGATGACTGAGAAGAGGCAGAACTGCACAGTTATACAGTGTCTCCAAAAATTAAAAGCTAAAAATAAAGCAGACCGAATGGCATCAGATAACTTAAAATGGAATTTCTGGGGAACATTTATAAAATAATAGGTTTGGAACTGAAATTTTACCAGTGGGTGAATTAAAGTTTCTAGAAAGTAATGTTTAAATAGAAAAGTTTTTCCTTTTAGAAAGGATATGGTAATTTTTGTCTCACCTTTTTATTTTATTTATTTATTTATTTATTTATTTATNAAGAAGAAGAAGAAGAAGAAGAAGAAGAAGAAACTGGATCTACTTTGGAAAAGACATTTCTTTCTTTTTTTATTGAAAAAATTTCCCCCTCCTCCCTGCCTTTCTTTTCCCTCCCTCTCCCCCCATTCCTCTCCTCCTCCCTCTCCAGTCTGAAGAGCAGTCAGGGTTCTCTGCCCTGTGGGAAGTCCAAGGTCCTCCCCCCTCCATCCAGGTCTAGGAAGGTGAGCATCCAAAACAAAGCCAGTACATGCAGTAGGATCAAAAACCCATTGCCATTGTCCTTGGCCTCTCATCAGCCCTCATTGTCTGCCATGTTCAGTCTCACATTTTAATAAAGATTCATTCTTATTTCTGTTTTTATGTGTGTCTCTGTGTGGGTGTGTGCATATGTGAGTGCAAGTGCCCATAAATGCCAGAAGCGGGGACTGGAGTCCATGAAGCTAATGTACAGGATGAGATGAACCCCAAGCCTCACCAAATGTGGGCACTGGAAACTAAATTCTGGTCCTCAGCAAGAACAGGCCAACTGCTAACTGCTGAGTCATTTCTTCGGCCGTCTCATCCCGTTAATTAAAAAAGTTATGTTAAGGTATACTTAAAAAATTAAAAGTACACATATCAATGGGCACAATGGGGTTTGATACATGCATACACATATATTTACATACTAGCATATAATGTAAGCTGTTCAAATTAGGTTAAACATATTTTCAGATGTTTATTATTTATTCATGACAGAACACTCAAGTCCATTCCTCTAATAGCCTTTGGAATTTCTAAGATAGCTCCAATAAACGTGGGAGTAATCTGTCTCCTACACAACCTAATGCCATTATATGACCAGCAGGAAGGTGGCTGGAATATATGTGAGTTATAATTTTTAGATGTTTGCTCATCTTTCCATCCTGGTGTGAACTAAGATCACAGAAGACCTTAATCCTTGAAGAAACGAGCCATTAACAATGGGATCTCCTGATCCAACACCAAAGTGACAAATTCTGTTCCCAACATGTAGCTCTATAGTAGGGTTGAATTGGATACCCAGGATGCCTTGGCCAATGTTCAAGGACAATGTGTTTGCCAACTATGCATATGGTCCTGAGTTTTATCCTCAGCACCAAGGAAATTATAAATTTTAATTTTTTGAGTTATATCCTTAAAGTTTTTCATAATCCCTTTAAATAATTTATAACCTTACAAATGCAAGAAATTTTTTCTGGCATGTGAATTTCTCATCTCAAAAATATTAATTTAATGGCAAATTAGTCATAATATGTATCATTTGATTCTAAATGCTTTTTCTTGACTTATTTTACATTTCTATTCCCAATGCTTCATTTTTTTTCAAAATATAAAAATTCCTCTGTTCTTAACCTAGTCTAATATTTAAAATTATGTGGAACATATATGCACAAACAAATGCCTTAACATTTTATCAATAAATGAACAGCATCATGTGATCAGTAATTACCTTTTCTTTATCTCGCATGCGAGTCTCTTTCATTTGTTCTACAGAAGTTTTAAAAAAGCTTATGACATCATTTGGAAACACGGTCATTTTGAGAGCATCGTATACTGGGATAAGGAATGGAAAGAGTACTAGAGGGGAGAGAAAGGATGAACCATGGTGAAAATACACAGTGTACCAGGAACAATTACATTTATTCTGACACTCAAAACATCAAAAGTTAGTAGGACCTCAACCAAGCCTTGCCCTTTTTTCAGGTTCCAGACCACTGACTGGGAAAGGGCACGGACATAGAGGTGATATCAATGGTGCTTGCTCAATGGTTTCAGGGTTAAATTCCTTGACCTCTCTCCCTTGACACGTTAGATCAAGGTCTTTTTGGATAGATCAGGCTTCAGTCCAGCGCTCAAGAAAGAACTTTCAAGACTGGAGAGATGGCTCAGTTGGTAAAATGCTTGCTTTGCAAGTGTGAGGATCTGTCTTCACTTCCCAGAACCCAGGCTAAGAGCCAAGTGCAGTGGCTCAGCAATGGCAGGATGAGAGGTGGAGACAATGAATTCCTGGAAGCTGAACAGCCAATTAGCCCAGCCTACTTGGTGAAGTTCCGAGCCAGTGAGTCCCTGTTTCCAACAAGGGGGAAAGAATGAGCTATGACATACAAGTTTTTTTTATTTTACGTGTATGTAAGTATGTGGATATGGTATGTACATGTAGACACAGAGAGACAGGCAGGTAGGCAGATAAAGGCAGGCAGACATAGACACACACAGAGAGAATGTGTTTTCAGGTTAGAAATATCATAGTCGGCATTCTTCACTTATCAGGGAATGAAATCAGGAATCGACAATAGAAGAAAAATCGGGAAAGTACTATATAAATTGATCATCACCACACTCTGCCAGAACCAAAAGGTCAAGAACTATGGGGCAATTCCACATTGTGTTGAAATGAAAAGAGAAAAAAGGCATGGTATAAACAACTGTAGGGATTTGTGAGATGACTCAGAATGCAAATCTTTTACTGTGGAACCTGACTAAGTTGTTCCCTGGAACCCATGGTAGACAGAGATACCTGAGTCCCACATCTTGCCCACAAATGTTCACAATGCAGCTCTACTTATACAGGTACACAAATAATAACAACATCAACACTAATAATAGTACTACCAATAAAGAAATCCCTTATGAAGATGGAGACAAAACAGCATTCAGAAGAAAATTTGAGTGTTGAAAAAACCTGATCTTTAATGGCAACACTTTATGAAGAGTACCATTAAGAGAGAAAAACACACTTTGGCCGGAGTAGGAGTGGATGTTAAGACCAAAGTGGGAACTAATAAAATTTAAAAAAAAGACAGAGAGGAAATCAGCAAAAGCAAAAGTTGCTTCTTCAAAAATATCCTTAGAAACAGTTAACTACTAGCTGGCATCGTTCTAGAAATAGAGTGATCACTCAAATTACTAGCGTGTAAGTTTTAGGGGAATTAAACACACAAGGGCATATTAAGTCATTCTATTAGTAATTGGAAGATTATGAGAATTGCTTTAATTACAAAGTTAAGCTAGGATGTACAAATTCCTAGAAATACACAAACTATAGAAATTGACTAAAAATAGATGCATAACATGTAATAGACCTGTGACAATATGAGAAAAAATTAATAATAGAAGGCCCTTCACATGGAAAACCTAAGACCAAAAGATTTCAGTGGTGAATTCTTCCAATTTACAGAAGACCCAATGCCAATTTCCCCCAAACATTTCCAAAACACAGAGAAGTGAAACATCTTCAAAATTCTCTATAGGGTCACAGTGCCCTTAATTCCATGATCAAATTGATACCAAACTAACACAGCAGACATCTGCTGTGTAATAGAGCCATGTCAATACAAATGAAAATGAGCAAAACAGGTTCATAGATGCAAAACATTTTTTAGATGAGCCAATATTATTTAAAAGTGTTTAAAGGAACTTCCAGGATTATATGATTACATTATATTTTCAATATCTACCTATCTTTATCTGTCTGTCTGTCTGTCTATCTATTTATTTATTTCGAGACAGCATTTCTCTGTGTAGCCTTGGCTGTCCTGGAACTTACTTTGTATACCAGACTGGCTTCTAGCTAACAGTGATCCATCTGTGTGTACCTCTCAAGTGCTAGGATTAAAGGTTTTCACTACCATTACTCCAAACACTTAGCATAATTTATCAGTTTGTTATTGTTATTATTTTATTATTTTTAATTGACATGTAAGTGTGTGTGCCTGCATGTGAGTTTGTGCATCTGAGTGAAGGTGTTCTTGCATGAATTACAGATGATTGTGATTCCCCTGACATGAATTCCGGGGACTATTTCGGGTGCTCTGGAAGACCAGCAAGTACTCTTAACATCTGAACCATCTCTCCAGTCTAAGTACATAGATTACATTAAACATTAATATAAAACTCATCACTTCCAGTTGAGTATATGTCCAAAAGAAATGAAAATTGTTGTTCAAACTTGAATAAGAATATTCAGAGCAACATCATTAATAACAGCCATAAGTTTGAAAAATTCCAAATGTCCATCAATAACAAATTTAACCTTGAAAAGAAAGGACATACTGAAACATCCTTCAAGATGCAGGAGCTTTTGAAAACATATAGAAAACCAGAAACAAAAGATGGTAAATTATACAATTCCATTTACAAGAAATATTGCTTACACCAGAGGAAGGCAGGGAGCCAACAGCTAAACATGCAGTGTGTCTGACTTGCCAAAAGTATTCCTTAGCTGACCATAGTGATGACTGTGAATATCTTCATGAATCAGCCTACTTAGATGGGCCATGCACAATGCACGTGAGATAAAGTTCACAAAACCAGGAGTAGAGAGAGAGGAGGGGAGAGAGGATCAGGGGAATGAAAATGGCTGATAGTCGTTATAAAATGTATGAAACCATCAAACAATAAACATGGGAAAAAACAGAAATAATGAAATGGTAGTTCACATACTCACTGAGAGGAAGAATGGATCCAAGAAATTAATTTTTAAGAGCTTTTTCACTTTCTGTACAAAGGGATTTTGTGGATTGTTGAGGGAATCAACATTTACTCCGAATGATGTGCCGGTGATCACATCCATGCTGTAGGCCCCGAAGAGGCTGAATTAAGAGACACATGGAAATTAACATCTATGCCTCCTCTTATTCCTTCTAACATACATAATGGATAACTTGGGAGTAAATTCACAAGCCAGGGAATGGCAGACATTGCCAGGACCCCTTCTGTGATGGATCTAGGCCTCCATCACATTCTCTGGTGAGAAGTTGATCAGAAGACGGTGTTAATACTGATTTTGCACTGGGTTGTGATGTGGATGTGGTGAGGGTTAGCTTTAGTTGCCAACATGACACCATCTAGATTTATCTGGGAAGAGATTTGCAGTATGAAGTTGTCTGCCTCAAGTTGGCATTTGGGAATGTCTGTGACGGATTGCTTTGACTGCACTAATGAATGTGGAAAGAGACAGTCCCCTTTGGGCAGCACCTTTCCCTGGGCTTAAGTCTCTGACTGCATAAGGGTAGAAAAGGTAAACTGAGCACAAATGTGAATGTATTTCTCTCTATTCTTCACAGGGGATGTAACTAGGGGCTTCAAGTTCCTGCCTTGACTTCCCTGTAACAACATTGACTGGAACATGGAACTGTGAAATTTTATGAACTCTTTCCCCCTAAACTTGCCTTCTTTTCAGGGAATTTTACCACTGAAGTAGATATGAGAATAAAATAGACATCAGGAAACACAGAGTCATAGAAATAGACAGATCTAGAATCAGACAAACTGCACAAGTGTTAATGAAGTGTTGGTGATAAAGAATTAGGAAACACGAAGTCCCAATAGGACAATGCCCAGGACACTAAGAAAGAGAACACTATGTCAGGAATTTGTGCATCACTGGTATCTGTGCCCAGAGCCAATTCATCTTCAGTACAACACATAACAACTGTTATTTATCCCCTGGAGCACGGCACATGCTCCAGGTACTGACAGATTAGCCTTTCCCAGTACCGGGGAGCTGACAGTGCTCTGAGGGCAGAAGTGTTGCTGTACGTTGTGAAAATCAGCAATATTCCTGGCAAAGACACCAGAGAAAACCTCTACTATGTGCCCACATGTTCCTTATTCATGAAGAGAGCTGTGTGTTTTATCAGTGTTTCTTGAATAACTCAAAAGGCCCTAGTTTATTCAAGAAAATGATCCAGCAGCAATGCTTACTTCCTTACTGGGACTTCACTCTTTGGAAATGGGTTAAAAAAGAAATAGTGGGTTGGTTACATTTTCATTTATCGACTCTGGGTGAAACATGCATGTGCACCTGCTCCCGTGCGGTGTCTGTGTCTCTGTGTGTGTGTATTTATGTGAGCACACTTGTACCATGCCGTACATACACAGGACAACTTGTGGGAGTCAGTTCTCTCTTTCCTCTGTCTGGGTCCTGGGGATCAAACTCAGGTCCTCTGTCTTGGTGACAAGTTCCTTTACCCACTGTGCCATCTCGCTGATCCTAGGGAGTATTTACTGCTTCACTGATATTCTTCATAAGCCCAGGATGAGATATAAATTGCTCTAAGTTCTACATTTAACTTTCCTGGTGCACACACTGTGTTCTAACAGGCCTTAAATGCTTTCTCTGCTGTCTATTTTCCATGGAGTCTACACTAACAGAAGTGTTTTAAATGATGATGCTTCTTTCTAAACTATCTATTTTGTTCCCTATAATTTCCAAATTAACACTTGATAGAGAGATTAATTAAGGCTTCCATAAAAAGAAGTGGCATCCTTTCTTCTATGGCCACCCTACCTTCTCCTGGGAGATGCCCTTTTTCTCAGATGGCCTATTACAGTCATAAGGCTGTTACAAGGAGGTCTCCATTTTCCACTGGTCTCACCCTCAGCAGAAGACTGAGTTGTTGTAATCAGTTGTAACACCAACAACTCACTCCTGTCTATTTCCTGAGGCATCTTAACAACAGGAGCTTCAGCACCCTAGATGGCAGTTATAATGTCTACTAACAACTACTGTGATTTGAATGTGAAATGTCCCCCATAGGTTCATGTGTTTGAACTCTTGGATCTGAGCCTATGGTACTGTTTGGGAAAGCTCCCAATTTTAGGAGGTGGAGATTCATTAGAGTAAGTAGGTTGCTACAGCCAGATCTTGAATTTATATAGGCTGGGCTTCCTATTTCTTGAATGTTAGATGAAGTATGGTCTACTGGACTATAGCTCCTGATACCACATCTTCCTGCCACAATGGACAAGTAACCCCACGAACTATAAGCTGAAATGAAGCCTTTCTTTTTCTGGTCATTTTTGCTGTAGTAACAGAAATGCTTCTAACACAACAACCCAGCCCCCAACCACTGCGCTAGTACTTACTCTTTCGTGTTGATGGGATCCCCATTCTCCACTCCATGCCTCACGTTTCTCACCAACAAATCTGCAAATTGGTTAATGATGGGGAACATCTACACACAAAACAAAATCCCATCCATAGTGAGATGAGGGAGCTCAGTTCCAAGTGGACACAACTTTCCCAATTAATACAAAATGACATTCTTAGGAAGTTTCAACCCAGAGGACACTGATTGGAAAAGAGCTGTGATCTTCCACTCCACCTGCCCCCAGGATCTGCTCTTCATGTTTCCAATGAAGAACTTACTACTTCTTTACCTCCTTGAGTTTTCCACTGGTGAAGGTTGGAGACAACAATGTTCTCAATCTCTTCCATTCTTCATTCTCAGATAAGGTGATTGCTTTTTTCAAAAACCCAGCTGGACCCAAAACCTAAAAACCAAAACAAAAATGGTGTTGCCATATATAAACTTGAAAAATTCTACAGTTGTAAAAAAATAATGCAGGTATCATTTATTTAAAAATATTTATGATTGTATAGTTGGTTAATGTAACATGTTCAGTGAATATTTGTCTTAAATGATCCCACCTCCTGGGAGGGTTGAGCAGTCATTCAGCCAAAACATGTGGCTCTACGACTTTATAATTTAGCTCCTTACTTCTATAGAAGTTCTACATAGCTGTTTCAGGGGAACTAGATAGTAACAAGATTTTGCCCATTCTTCCAGTGTATGCCAAGTAGAAAGGAACTGATAACAACTGATGGCCTTGTAAAGACAGACCAGTGATAAACTGCAAATATTCATATTAGAAGCTTCTTGGTAAAGGGGTGATAAAAGTGATTTGAGAAAGCAATAACAGTGCTTGAAAGAATTTAGGTATTATTTGGAAGAAATAATGTAATTCAAAGTAAAATATTTTTCTTGCTCATTTTCTTAGGTGTAGATGATTGTACTTCTCTTCCCACCTTATGCTAGACTTGGCACTATCTTCTTGAATCTTAGGCCCATGAAAACATGCATTCAGTACAAAAGTGGATATTTTTTGTCATTCTGTATTTTAAATCGAGCCCATTCCCGCATTTGATGAATGAAAAAAATTCACCTGTTTTTACCTGCTGTATTAAAATTGAATTCAACGTACAATAAACTTAGAGAAAAACCAATGTTTTTAGTGTTTTTCATTCAGTGTATGCACATGTATGTTCATGTGTGTATGTGCAGAGGCAAGAGGAGGACATCAAGTGTCCTGCGTTGTCATGCTTCTGTACTCTCTTGAGACTGGGTTTCTCACAGAACCTGAAGCTCACTGTTTCGTGTAGGTTGGCTGTGAGCTCCTGGAATCCACCTGTCTGTCTCCAGTGCTGAAGTTATTATACCTGTGGCCATGCTCAACTTTTTTTTATGTGAGTCCAAATGCCTTTGTAAGATGTTAGATAAATAAATATTCAGATGAATTTCTAAGGTGACAGTAGGTAAGACCACATGAAACACAAATCACTTTCACAATCATGCCAAAGAAATGAAATACCAAAGGCTAGAGAGATGGCTCAATGGATAAGAATATTAACTGCTCTTTTAGAGGACCAGGATCTAATTTCCAAAAACCTTATGACAACTAATAATCATCTGTAACTAGTTCCAGGGGTTTTGTTGATCTCATCTAGCTCCATAGGCACTCAACATAAACATCCTGTATAGACATACATGCAGGCAAAACACCCATACTTATATCACAATAAAATAAATAAAAAAGAAGATGAAATATTTTTGGTTTGAATTTAACAAAAATGTATAGTACTGTAGAAGCTGTAAAATGATGGTGAAAGGAATAAAACAAAATTTGAAGGAATGAAGAAACATATAATATTTTGAGACCAGATAGCTCTTCCAAAGAAGATGGCTCATCAATTAAGAGAACTTTTTCTCAAACAATAAGACCCATGTTTGAATCCCCAGCACCCACATTAGAGAAAGTTAGGCATGGCTACATGTGCCATAACTACAGTGTTGAGAATAGAGACTGGTGGATCACAAGAGCTCACTGGTAAATTCAGCCAAGATGAAGCATTGACCTTTGGGTTCAGTGGGAGATTCTATCTCAAGAGAATAAGGCAGAATGCTAGAACTCGACACCTAATGTTCTGTACTTGCCTCTGCACATGTGCACATGGACACATGTATGTAGGCAATATACATACAACTCAAAGTTCTAAGATCAGTGATTTTATACAAATTCATCAAAAGGTTTAATTCATTTCAGATAGCATAGGTAAGTGGGGTTTTTATGTCTAGGCATCAATAAGCTTATTCTGAATTTGCATAAAAAGACAATGAAAGAAGAGGTAGAAAGGATTCTGAAAATAAAGAGGAACCAATTGTTCTGCCCCATGTGGAGTCACAAGGCAGCTACAACAATCAAGAGTATGTTCTGTTATAGAAGGAACAGACCCAGGGCTATGGTACTTAACAGGGAATGAGTAGTTCATCCACAGACACAGCCCCAAATGATTTTCATTCTTTCTTGGTCCTCAATACAATGATTTAATCATTGGTTTAATGAATTGACTCTTTGTAGTCTAATCTGATATGATTCCACACCAGAATGTGGTCCCCTTTCATATCTCTCTCTCTCTCTCTCTCTCTCTCTCTCTCTCTCTCTCTCTCTCTCTCTGTGTGTGTGTGTGTGTGTGTATACTTTCTTCTGTATGAGTGCAGGCATATGCATTCTATGAAGTGTGTAGAGATCAGAAGACAACCTTTGGATGTTGGTATTTAAATTTCTACCTTGTTTGAGATAGAGTCTGCTTTTTCCCAGTGCTTAAGCCAGGGCAGCTGGCCTATAAGCTTTTGGAAATTCCGTCTCTACTTCCATTTCCTCATACATCTGTGTGTGTTACCATGTCCAGTTTTTGTATGGATTATGAGGAACTGAACACAGGTTGTATTCTATGAGCTTTTATACATTGATTCATGTTCCCAGACTCCAGATATTTTCCCCCAGGTGCAAAAGTGACTCATTTAAGTCAGAAAAACTAGAAAGATGGAAGAAAAAGGGAAAAAAGAATTTTTGCCTTAAATTTGATACTTCATATAAAGCATAACACAAAACAAATCTCAGACTTAGGTTAAAATTTAAAACTGTAAAGTTTAGTAAAGATATACAAGAAACCAACAAGAAGGCTTATGGAAGAAATTTTCAGGCACACCACCACAGCATAATCCACAAAATTAAAAATAGGTATTTTGCATCCTTCAAACAAGATTCTCCCCCTCCTTACAGAAAGACTCCTGTTAAACAAACGGTAGTGAAGATATGTTGGAAACGAGTTGTTATGCACTCCTGGTTGGAGTGTTAATTTGTGCAGCCACCATGGAACCAATATAGAGGAACATCATCAGCCTAAACATTTAACTACAATACATTCCACTACACTACTGCTGGGTATAAAAGTAAAGAAACTGAACTCAGTATTCCACAGAGATACCTGAGCACCCATGGTTTTTGGTGGTTCTATTCAGAATAGCCATGGTGTAGAATCAGTTTAGATACTATTCTAGTTTGATTTTTTTTTTTGCTGTGATAAATGAGTTCCATGACCAGAAGCAACTTGTAGAGGAGAGGGTTTATTTTAGCTTACAGGCTGTAATCCATCACTGAGGGAAGCCAAGTAAGGAACTCAAGAGGTTTAGCAGAAACCAACAGAGGAACTCAAGCCAAGAGGCATGCTGCTCACTGGCTTGCTCCAAGGCTCATGTTAAGCTATCTTTTTTACATAGTCAAGGTCATTCTGCCTAGGGATGGTACCACTCATAGTGGACTGCACCCTCCTACATCAGTTAACAATCAAAAAATGCCTCATAGACACGTTCATAGGCTTATCAGACAAAGAAAATTCTTCAACTGACGTTCCCCCCTTTTTTAGCATAGGTCAAGCTGACAATCAAGATTAGTTGTCACAGGTGCCTATCAATAGGTAAATGGATAAAGAAATGGATACACACACAAATGGAGTTTGGTTCAGTCATAAGGAAGAACAAAACTATATCATTTGAATGAAATTAGATGGAACTGGACACCATCATGTTAAGAGAAATAAGCCAGATTCAGAAACACACATCACATGCTTCTTCTTGTATACCATACCTATATTAGATTTTTTAAATGCCATGGAAATAGAAGGGGGTATATTTGGGAAGAAGACCAGCAGGAGAGAGGAGGGAGAGGGAAAGGGAGATGTAAGATGGTAATGGTAAGATATTTATAAAGTGCATTATATATGGTAAGAAATGTCATAAGAAAATTATTTTTTCAAAATAAATATATGCTAATAAGGAAGAAAATAAACATAGATTCCAATTAATAAAAAAGGCATGACCACAAATGCTTGTAACCCCAGCTGTGTGAGGGCAGAGACAGAAAAATGTCGAGGGCTTCTGGCAGCCAGTTTAACTCTAAGTTCAGTGAGAGACTCCATAAGAGAACGAGAGAGTGAAAGAGCAGGGAACCTGTGACCTTTCTCTGGTTTCCTGTATGCATCAGGCAGGGACATCTACACATGTGTGCATATACTAAACATCTACTATACACATGCCATACATCCCAAACCCTCCCACACATACACAAAGTCACATGAAGACCGAAACATCCAACTAATGCATAAGTACATGAGTAGATGCTGGAATAATTTAAGAAATGGATGCCTACCCGGCGATTTGTGAAGGTAGAATAACATTCCTTTATCAGCACTGATTTGATCATTTCTGGATCCATGATAGCCAAAACAGGCTGTCGGCCTTCATAAAACCTGCATCGGCAAAGCAGAGAGGATTCAACCAACCAGCTAGATTCTGCTTCTGGCACGCTCAGAACCCAGATGCTGACCCAGATGTTACATGATCCATAATCCAAATTGTGCAATACACGATTATATATGCTCCTAGTTCAAGTCAGGAATTTGGACCACATATCACAGGAGTCTCATGAAATGAAGTATAATGTCGCTCATGCAGGGAGGGGCAAACACAAAATAGCTCTACAAAATTCACAACTAGAAATAAAGGGGAGGAAAGTCTGGGTGATGTACAACATGAATATTGAGCTGAATAGCCAGACACCAGACAGAAAAATCAGGTGAGCCATCCCAGGGTGATCAAGTCTGAGAGAAAAGTTAAAATATGTAACTTTTATCAGAAGAATTCAGTCTGTGAACATGGTACCTGGAGACACATGGGACCTCTGGTAAGAAAAACCTCTGAGATCCTTGTAATCATACCCTCAACTCAAGAGGCTGTGGGCTATGGTTGTCTTCTAGGCACTGAGACACTTGACCATTTCAAGTAAAACCAATAAAAGCTTCCAGAACACTTACCCCCATATTTTCCCATATTTTTCATGGCATTGTCTGTCAAACTCCCAAAATCCCTGGGAACAGAAAGAAAATTAAAACATATTATTATTATTACATTTATTTATTTGGTGTGTGTGTGTGTGTGTGTGTGTGTGTGTGTAGAACAGAGAACCACCTATGGTAGTCAGTTCTTATCTCTCACTGTATGGGTTCCAAGGATCAAACTCAAGTAGTCAGGATCGGTGGAAGACACATTTATCAACTGAGCCATCTTGTTGCTCCTGACTATTATTTTAAGAAGACTGCTCTTGTCTCTATTCGGATTGTCTATAGCTAAATAATTTGAGTCTCATTAAGTCATGCTAACTATCCATCACCGACAAAAAGAGGATGGCCCTTATCCCAAGGTGTTTAAGTGGGAGGGAGAGAGAATATAGGAGATATTTGAAAAGATTCCGGAGGCATTACTGTCTCTTGGTAGAATATGTACTGGGGAAAAAAAAAAAAAACAAATTTTTGTTTGAGGCTCACAAATCTGAACAAGTCCTTAACATGAGAATAGGTATGACAGAGGTCTGAGCTGATCAAGTGCACGAACCCGAGGCTCCAAAGACAATAATAGTAAAATCTGAGAATTTTAATCCAAGATTTGGCCTTGCTAATGGAAGGAACTAAGACAGTTTTCACAACCATGAGTCAAGCAGGGTGCTCAAGCAACACTTACATTTCGGTATGCAAGAATGTTTCCCACAAAAGGCAGTGGCTTGGGTCCAGAAATCCCCAAGTTCTTAAAAGTCCCATGTGTATAGGTTCCGTACCTGTGAAGTGGGAGGTCAAGTTTAGGGATCACTACTGTGTGTTATGCAGGCTTGCCAGTTCAGACACAGAAACTGTAACATTCAGGTTGGAGTGAGGGATAACATGCTTGGTAACAAAGAACGACAAAAATGTCAATGTCAACAATTAGTTTTGATCTTTATTTTTACCTCCACATTTTCTGAGAGACTCCCCAAGCCCACAAATACGAAACACAAAAAGTAGATGAATTGTTTTGGCTCTAACTCATAAAGTAAGTTATTTACAAATCTCCCTAAATGTCACTGTTAATGTGAGAATCCGGTTAGAATACTTCCACATGTGGAGACTGAGGGGACGTCAGTGGGTCTGTCCTTCTAGTGATCTTCAGTGGGGGCTGAAATCCACAAGCATGTCTGAGAATTTTTCCTTGAGAGGAGAGGAATATTTTATGCTTCCTCCTAACTCAGTGCTTTTCAATCTTTCTAATGCTGTGACCATTTAATCCAGTTCTTTATGCTGTGGTGACCCCCAACCATAAGGTTATTTCATTGCTACTTTGTATCTGTAATTTTGCAACTATTATGACTCTTAATGTAAATATCTGATATGAAGGATATCTGATATGTGACTCCTCTGAAAGGGTCATTTGACCCCAAAGGGGTCACGACCCATAGGTTGAAAATGACTGTCCTAACCCATACCTGGATAGAGTTTATGTCATCACTGGCCCATTCTCTTTCTTATCCACCTACTCTGAGAAATTCACATGACCTGATGGACAAGCACAGCAGAAACTGCTGAACTGAAGAAAACCAGCTAAGGAAGTTTATTTCAAAGCACACACACAATCTATCCCATGCATTTGCTTATGCATTATGCTTGCATTTTTCTCACTTAGAAACAGATGAAATCACTTTATACAATCAGTTGTCACAAATACTGAGAGCAACAGCCCCACTTTAACCTTCTGGAAGAAGACTGCTGGTCATATCTCATAGAAGTTCTAGGATCAAATAGAATGAAATAAAACTTTTTCAATTAATTGTAAAGCATGATCATATGGGAAAGATATAGACACAATATCTTAAATATTTTCTTCAAAGAATAAAACCACGTTTGAGATTCTATTTCTATTCTATCATAGAAATTTCTATTTCCACATTGCTATGAACATTTATCCTTTATTAAAGTTATTTTTATCGATTTTTCTGAGCTCTACATTTTTCTCTGCTTCCCTTCTTGCCTCTCCCGTACCCTTCAACACTCTCCCAAGGTCCTCATGCTCCCAGTTTACTCAGGAGATCTTGTCTTTTTCTACTTCCCATGTAGACTAAATCTATGCATGTCTCTCTTATGGTCCTCATTGTTGTCTAAATTCTCAGGGATTGTGATTTGTGGGCTGATTTTCTTTGCTTTATGTTTAAAAACCACTTATGAGTGAGTACATGTGATAATTGTCTTTCTGGGTCTGGATTACCTCACTCAAAATGATGGTTTTTTTTTTTTTTAGCTCCATCCATTTTCCTGCAAAATTCAGGATGTATTTATTTTTTTCTGCTGTGTAGTACTCCATTGTGTAAATGTACCACATTTTCCTTATTCATTCTTTGGTCTAAGGGAGCTTAGGTTGCTTCCAGGTTCTGACTATGACAAACAATGCCGCTATGAACATAGTTGAACATATGTCCTTGTGGCACTATTGAGCACATGGGACCACACTATATACCTCCTGCAGCAGAGGACTCAGGTGAAGATGACACAAGCTCCTCCCATCACTACAATCCTGAGACATTGCAGAAGAGGCCTCCCATCATGCACAGTTATTTGTAATCTGCTTTTGTTAAATTCTGGTTGGTTAATCTGGGGAAAAACCGAGACTCAACCAGAGGATACTCTAAGTCTAACTAGGTCATTCTATCATCCTATCCACAGAACGCGGTGTTCAGTAGAAGAGGAATGTATATTTATCCCCTTAGAGGACCAACAGCAACACCTTAGGTCTTTGGAACATCCCACACTTAAGTAGCCTTCCCTTCATTTTCTCTTTGGATTTTCCAAACAGGGAGAGGAAAGAATTATCCATTTCATATTCCCAAGTCCAAATCACTGAGGAGAGGAGTCTGGATAGTTTACTCACAGGTAGAGGAGCACCAGGCTGGTAGCCAGGAGTATCCAGGTTTCCATGGAGAAGTTTGGGATCAGGTCCATTGCTGCTTCTTTAATCAAGTCTCTCTTTTGTGCTTTATTCTCAGATATTTGTGCTCCACCTTGCAGGACTGAGCTGATGAGCTTCCTTTCCTGCCTAGCTGTGAGTCAAAAGGCGAGCCTGCAGTGCTTAAGTATGGGAAAGGGGTGGGGTTGGCCTTGCAGCCAATGAAAACGCCACCTTTGTGCCCCACCCACTGTCCTAAGAGTTAACTGCACTCTCCACCCCAGTAGTTGGCAAAGAATTATGCATGTGTCCACTTGGATGTAAGAATTTGTCTTGTAGAAATATCAATTTAAATAGAACCTGTGTTATCATTGGATCCAAAGGTTATTTTTTCTTATCAGAAACTCAGGGTAAGTTATTGACTTTAATTTCCTGTAGTCTGTTCTCTTGCCCAGGGCTGCTTTTATTTCACAATACTTGAAATTCAGCCAAATGGACTACACCTACAGGTATTTTTTCATTCATTTCCCTCTGCCTACAATATCTTCTGTCTCACAGAAGACGCTGTTTTTGTTTTTCAAAATCCATTCTTTAAGAGGGACACATGGATCACCCTGGGAAGGGGAAGTAGATGACATCTTTTGGGTAAATTGGGTAAAAGGAAGGGAATGGGAGATGACAACATGAGTGACCAGGATGGTCCAGTTGGGGGAGGGATGAAAGAGATGTTTCCATAGAGGGGGTCATAACAGGGCTAGGGAGAAACCTGGTGCTAGGGAAATATCCAGGAATCCACAAGGATGACCCCAGCTAAGAACCCTAGCAATAGTGGAGAGGGTACCTGAACTGCCCTTCCCCTGTTATCAGGTGGTTGACTACTCTAAATGTCATCATAGAACCTTCATCCAGCAACTGATGGAAGCAGATTCAGAGATCCACATTCAAGCACCAGGTTGAGCTTTGGGAGTCAGTTGAAGAGAGGGAGGAGGGTTTATAGAAACAAGGGGTTTAAGGTCACGATGGGGAAACTCATAGAGACAGGAGACCTGAGCTAGTGGGAACTCACGGGCTCTAGACTGAGAGCTGGGAAGCCCACAGGGGATCAAACTAAGCCCTCTGCATGTGAGTGACTGTTTTATAGCCTTTTCTGTTCATAGGACCCATGGTAATGGGACCAGCGTTTATCCCTGGCACATGAGTTGACTTTTTGAAGCCCAATCTATATGGTGGGATGCCATGTTCAGCCTTGATACAGGAGGGAAGGAGCTTAATCCTCAATCAGCTGAATGTACCAGGCCTTGTTGACTCCCCATGGAAGGTCTTATACTTTCTGAGGTGTGGATGAGCAATGGGAGGGGCAAGAGGAAGGGAGGGAAGGAGAGCTGTGGTTGGTATGTAAAATGAATAAAAACCACATTTGATAGAATTCTGCCTCACCAACCTCATCAAATTTAGAAATACTCTCCTGGATAACCTTTATCATGTCCAGGAGAAAATTTATTTTTCTCTTTCCAAGAACATTATTGGTTTCCATATATGTTTTCATTTTCAAGCCATAAGATCCTATAAGATATAGTTTGGTTCGGATTGTCTTTTTTTAATTAACTAATTTATTTTTTAAAAAAACTACTTTTTCTCATTTTATATACCAATCCCAGTCCCCTCCTCCCATCTACTCCTCAGAGAGCTAAGGCTTTCAATGGTGAGTCAACAAAGTCTAGCACATTGCTTTGAGACAGGACCATGGCCCACCCCATTATATTTAGACTGAGAAAGGTATCTCTACAAACTATGGGTTCCAAAAAGCCAATATAAACAGTAGGGATAAATCGTGGTCTCATTGCCAGTGGCCCCACAGTACCCAAGCATACAACTGTCACCCAGGTTCAGAAGGCCAGTTGTGTTGGTGGGCTTCCATTAGCTCAGATGAGCTGTTTCAGTGGGTATCCCTATTATGGTCTTGACCTCTTTGCTTGTATTCTCACTCCTTCCACTCTTCAGCTGGACTTTGGGAGCTCAGTCCAGTGTTTTGCTGTGACTCTCTGCCTCTGCTTCCATCAGTTGCTGGATGAAGGTTCTATGGTGACATTTAAGACAGTATAACTCTCTTTTATGTCTCTTGTTCCTAGAAGATTGCTAAAAACTTCATGGCCCTGTGTCATAAAAGCAGTAGTGTTTAGTTAGACCCAGTCTTCTTCCTGACATATGAAGCTGATCTGCCTTGGAGTTGACTGATACATCAGATAGAGCTAGAAAGATGTCTCAACAGCTTAGAGCACTGTCTGCTCTACCAAAGGACCATGGCTCAATTACCAGAACCCACATGGTGGCTTACAACCATCTGTAACTCAAATTTCATTCTCTATGCATGCCTTGGTGTGTGCTTCTTCACCTCCAATAGAAGTGGTTTTCAACTGTTAACTCCACCCACTGTGCCTGAGATTCCCCCCCCCCCCAGCTGTTATGCTCCTACCTTCATTACCATTCTTTGACTGGCAGACAAAACAAACCTAACCCAAAACCCCCGATGATGTTAGGGGTGCTTGTGAGTATGGGGATGTGCAGCGCACATGTGTGCCTATGTATGTGGTAGGGAGCAGACAGCCTTTGACCAACAGCCCATCCGTTTTTTGATTGATTTTTATTGAGCTCTACATTTTTCTCTGCTCCCCTCCCTGCCTTTCTCCTCCCCCTTTCAACCCTCCCCCAAGGTTCCCATGCTCCCAATTTACTCAGGAGACCTTGTCTTTTTCTACTTCCCATGTAGATTAGATCTATGTAAGTCTCTCTTAGTGTCCTCATTATTGTCTGGGATTGTGGTTTGTAGGCTGGTTTTCTTTGCTTTATGTTTAAAGAACCACCTATGAGTGAGTACATGTGATAATTTCTTTGTGTGTCTGGGTTACCTCATTCTAAATGATGTTTTCTAGCTCCGTTCATTTTCCTGCAAAATTCAAGATAAAATTATTATTATTATTATTATTATTATTATTATTATTATTATTGCCCATCTTATATATTGGATCAGTTTCTCTCACTTGAAACCTGAGCTTGCCAATTTGGCTTATCTAACTGGCTAGCTTGCCCTGCTTTTCTCTGCCTCTGTCTCCCACACCCTGGAGTTACAGGGTCCACTATGCCTGCCAGTCACTGTGTACAGACAATAGGACTTTGGTCCTTATGCAAGCATAGCAGGCATTTTATCCACTGAATCATATACACCCTTTCTTTCTCTTTCTCAGTACAAACAAACAGGAACCTGAAAACATAAATAATAATATAAAAAACAAACAAAATAAATAAAAAGAGTTAAAGACAAAGCACAGAAAACACATAAGACTGAGACATACATTCATACACACAGAAAAACCATAAAAATATTAGCGGCTATAATATATAAGCAAAATATCTGTAACCCCCCCCACAGGTCCAGATGAAACATTGTGAGATTAAAAAACAAAAACAACAAACAAACAAACAAACAAAATCCCTCTATAAATACTATTGAGTTTGTTGGCCATCTATTGCTGGGCCCGGAGCCTGCCCTAAAGTGTGATTTGTGTTACCAGTGAGACTCCTTTGGAAAGAACTATTTTTTCAATTGTAAGCAATTATCAGTTGGAGAAGGCTCTGGGTTAGGAATGGGGGCTCAAGTCCATTTCCCCTCTCAGAGCTTAGATTCATCTGTGCAAGCTCTGTGCATGCTGCCAGTCTCTGTGAGTTCATATGTACATCAGTCTTGTTGTGTCTAGACAGCCTTTCAGGAAAGTCACCACTGTCAATCACAGGGTTTATAGCTGGGGGGTTGTTTACCTCTCTCCTCTGGTAGTGTACAGAGTAACGTATGGCAAGCAGGGTCAAGGCACTATTTATCCACATTCAGTGAGCCATGCACGTGTTGTCTTCACCAATAGAGCCTTACCATCCGTTTGTGGAGAGCCTAGGTTGTTTGGGGGGTTCCATGGGAACCCTTTATCCAAAAATTGATAGATGTAACACATTCCTGGAACTGAAGGTGATCTCTAGTTGGGACTTGTCTCTCCTGTTATTTGGTGATTACAATTTAGGATTCTTACACACACACACACACACACACACACACACACACATTTTTATCAAAAACTTCTACTGTATTAGGTTTCCCTACAACCCCTCAAATGACCCTCAGTTTTGGCTGTCACTCCCCATATTCCCTTTTACTATGAATCACAGAATCATTAAGTATTAATCAGCCTCATTTCACAGGATTGCCTCATCAGAGTCAAGATCTCTGTAAGGAGGACTAACCCAAAATGCATGACATGTTTGAATTATTGGCTTGCAAATAAGGTGGCTATTTCTTGCTGTAGTTTTCTCACCAGACCTTATACCCTTCTGTTACAAATTTAGAATTTATCTCCCATAGTGCAACACTATTTGATCATTTACTGGGCATAATTTCCACTATGCATTTGGGATTTTACTGATAACATCCCCTCACTATGTGTGAAATTACTCACACAGTCAAAAAGCCTGTTTCCCAATACCAGGTCTTTGTTCCTTTCTCCTATGTAAATGCAGAGATCTGCCTTCTTGCAGTTATCTTTATTGACAGGTATTTGCTCAGACAAAGATATTCTGTTTAAGACATTCCCAGGTATCCAAGGACATAGAATTACTATCTGCCCAAAACTGTTGATTCATAGATGCTCATATAGAAAAAATAAGCATGCCCTGCTTTTTCCTCACTTATAAATAAGAAAAGCAATGACCTAAAACTAACCTTGCATTAAAAGATTCCTAGCATCTCATGCCCACCTACACCTCAGTTTACTGATGATTTTTGTTCAGGAGATTGACTGCTTGTGTTTTACTCTCAGGAAAAAATAGTTAGCAATCTACCCATAGCCTGGAGGGAGACAAACCTTCACTGGCACATCTGATAGGCACCATGTCCTGGATCTGATAATTTAAATCTGGATCTCCTCTTTGTTTCAAGCACTTAGAGTAGATGCTATAAACTTCAGCTCTAAAAGGCCCTTAGAACTTGAAACCTTTTGAAAAAAGTGCTAATGGACCAAGGGCAACAAACTTCCCTTTTCCTTGTACATGGGTTGCTTGGTTACTCTCTCTCTCTAGGCCTGCATGATTTTGTGGGTCTTTATAGCCGTGTAAGAACAAAGAGAGTTAAAAGAAGCTGGAGCAGAAGTGTCTCCAGAAATTAGCAGAGATAGGAAAATTAAGAAGGAGGATGAGAAGAATGTAGCCGAAAACTGGAACTGGGATTAGAATTGAGACAGAGAATTAGAGCTAAGAAATAATAGACAGGACAGAAAAATTAGAATAGAGAACAAGAAAGAAAGAACAACAAAGAGAAAATGTTCTGAATAGATTAATTTTTTAGTATTGGGAGGGGGTTCCAGTGAGTATTGAAATTCACCTGCATTTAATTTCCAAGTGCTTAAAATACCCCTGACTCCTAAAGGTAGAAGTAAGATAAAAACTACATTAACATGATTCAAGGAAATGAACATACCAATTTGAAGGGCATGGGCTACATTCGTAGTTAAACATTCTTTTAACTAGAACAAAGCAAGTCACGCTTATACCTTAGACCAAAACATTCTGTAGGCAAATCACTCCCTGGGTGGAATTTTTTTTAACTCCCAGATTTCAGTCCTTTTGCTTATTGTAGTGTCTTTCTTTCCCCTCCCTTTCCCAATTAGGAGGTTCAAGGTCAACTTCCACTCCCCCCCCCACCTCACTGCTCCATTCCTGGACCCCTTCACCTCACTGGGCTAGCCCCTCCCATACTCCCTTTTCTCTTCCAAATCTCTCTCAGATAGAAAAGACTAGGTTCTTTTTCTACTAATCCTTCTGCTTACCCAATTTTTTCCTCAGTCAGTACCAGATATTAGAAAAGAGTTAAAAACGGTTGAGGAAGGTCCCCAAACTCCTGTATGGAAATTGGTGAAAATGGCCTTTAAAGTTTTAATGTCCAAGAGAAATCAGCTGAGTCTTCCCAACAGGCAAAGCTACATCAATCTACAGGCCCAGGCCTCAACAGCTGCCCTAAGGTCTCAGGAATGGGGACAAGGGAGGCCAACCACAGGGCTCTACCCTGATAGAGCCCAGGCGAAGTCAACCTCACAGACAAACTGTTTCAGTGTGGCCTAAATGGTCACGTGGCACACTATTGCACTACACCTGCTCCGAGGTTGTGCCCTATCTGCTAGCAACCTGGACACTGGAAATCACAATGCCCCCATGTGGGCTTGTTCTCTATGCCAAGCCACAGAGGTCCAGCCTCATCACCATCGGCAAGTGAAACTGTGCCAGCCTTACAGAGGATTGACACTGCCCAGACTTGGTATATTCCGAGCCTACAGGTAAAGCTACAAATGGCGGGTAAGTCTATTACTTTTATTTCCACTCGGGCCTTAAGTTTCCCTCACGAATTTCAGCTATGGGGGTAGATAGGACCCATTCCTCCCCACTTAAAACTTTGTCACTGCCCTCCATTCTTACAGGACATTTTTTTTCTCTCATTCTTTCTTAGCGATACCGGCTTGCCCAGCACCTTTACTGGGTGGAGATATCCTTAGCCACATCCCCAAAGCTTTGTTCTGCTTCTTGGAGCCCCTTTTTAACCCCACCCATCTCCAAGATTCTGTTTTACAGGTTCACTCCTCCTGCCAGACGTGTGCCCAGGCCAACCCACAAGGAGCTCTCCACATACACCAGCTTCATGGACACAACTGGACAAAGATTGGCAGGTTAATTTAACCCATATGCCTACTCATAAAAAACTTTGTTATCTCTTAACACTTGTGGACACTTTTACAGGATGGATAGAAGTGTTTTCAGTCTCCAGGGCAACAGCAGGTGTGATGGGTCAGGGTCATGGAGCTCATGTCAAAAGCGCTCAACATCTCCTGGTCAATTGGACTCATCAAAGAACAACTAACCAAGCTCTCCATTGAACTCAGGTTATCTAGGCCCTCCCTTCTCCCCATTTCCCTGACTCGTCTCAGGGCCACCCCACATTCCCCTATAGGCCTGAGCCCTTTTGAGTTGCTTTATAGCAGGCCCTTTCTCCTTAACCATCACCTCCCAGTTCAAACTCCTCCACTGGCAGGATATGTACCCTACCTCTCCCTTTTAAGGTCCCTTCTCCATTCACACACTGACAGTTGTCTTCCTACCACCACACCAGTGGACCCTAATGCCCTTAAACATGCCCTGCTCTCCCCAGAGGACAGAGTACTCCTCAAACAGTTAACTCCTAGGTCTCTCAGGACTTCACAAGGTAATCCTCACCACCCTTTTGGCTGCCAAGCTCTTGGGACACACTCATGCTGGTACCATCTCTCCAGGCTCAAGCCGGCGCCTACTCAAGATACTTGGTCTGCCCAGCAGACAGGACCTTCCACCCTCTGGTTTTCCAGGACGCCACAATGAAGGGCCTACCTGCTCCTCATTATGGCACACTCATCTTTAGTGATAACAATATTTTTCCTAGACACCCGCCTTCTCATCTCCCCAAGGAACAGATGCCTGCCATCTCCCGGATGACAGTTACTGAGATGCCTCTCCAGTCACACCTCTCATTGAACGTGAAAACCTAGCTCTCCTCTTCCCCACACCACCCCTTGCCCACAGGAAGTAGCCAGATTTGAGTCTACACCCTTTTTTTTCCCAAAGAGAGCCTAAATGTTTGTCGTAATTACCATTCCAATTTTCTGTCACCCTTATATCCAAAGAGTCTGGAATGTCAAGTTGGGAGTGTAGATCCCAGCCCCTCACATCTATCCCAGGCCCCAGGCTTGGTCTGGACTCCAAATCACAGCAGGCCAGGTCCTGACCCCCCCCCAGGGTATTTAACTGATCTCCCAAAAGAGGAACACGTGGTCCCTTTTTTGATTTTTGATGAAGAAGCTAAAATTATATAATGGAATATAGAAAGCATCTTCAACAATTGGTGCTGGAATAACTGAATGTCAACATGTAGAAGAATGAAAATAGATCCATATCTATTACCATGCACAAAACTCAAGTCCAAATGGATTAAAGATCTCAATATAAATCTGACCACACTGAACCTGATAGAGGAGAAAGTGGGAAGTAATCTTAAATGCATTGGCACAGGAGACCACTTCCTAAATATAACCCCCAGTAACACAGACAATGAGAACAACAATAAACAAATGGGACCTCCTGAAACTGAGAAGTTTCTGTAAACCAAAGGACACAGTCAATAAGACAAAAAGGCAACCTACTGAACAGAAAAAGATCTTCAGCAACCCCACATCAGACAAAGGACTGATCTCTAATATATATAAAGAACTCAAGAAATTAGACATCAAAATGAACATAGTTGAACATGTTTCTTTCACAGAGAATTCTCAACAGAAGAATCTCAAATGGCTGAAAGACACTTAAGGAAATGTTTGACATACTTAGCCATCAGGGAGATGGAAAACCAAACAACTCTGAGATATCATCTTACACCTGTCAAAATGGTTAAGATCAAAAACACCAATAATAGCTTATGCTGAGAGGATTTGGAGTAAGGGGAACACTCCACCATTGATGGTGGGAATGCAAACTTGTACAACCACTTTGGAAATAAGTATGGCAGTTTTTCAGAAGATTGGGAGTCAACCTACCTCAGGATCTAGCAATACCACTCTTGGTCATATACCCCAAAGATGTTCAATCATACCACAAAGCCACATGTTCAACTATGTTCATAACAGCATTATTTATAATAGTCAGAATCTGGAGACAATCTAGATGCCTTTCAACTGAAGAATGGATAAAGAAAATGTGGCACATTTACACATTAGAGTACTACTTGGCTATAAAAAAATGACATCTTAAATTTTTCATGCATATTGATGGAACTAGAAAACACCATCCTGAGTAAGGTAACCCATACCAGAAAAGATGAATATGGTATGTGCTCACTCATAAGTGGATACTAGGTATAAACAAAGGATATTGAACCTATAGTTCATGATTCTAGACCATCTAAGTAATAAGGTAAACCCTGAGAAAAACATATATAGATCCACCTGGAAAGTTGAAATAGTTAAGTTCCTCTGACAAAATTGAGAACATGTGGGTAGGGGAAAAGGGAGGGTAGAAGGAGAATAGGAGAGGAGAAGGGAAGGGATAGGGAGAACTTGAGGAAATGGGATAGTCAGAATGGAGAAAGGACAGAGATGAGTGTTGAAATATGGAGCGGCGGGGCTGCGTCCCCGGCACCTGGCCGCCCGCATGGCTAGGTTATGCCCCGAAATAATTACACGGAAACTGTATTCTTTTAAACACTGCCTGGCCTGGCTAGTTCCAGTTTCTTATTGGCTAGCTCTTACATATTGTTTTAACTCATTTCTAATATTCTGTGTAGCCCACGAGCTGGCTTACCAGGGAGGATCTTAACCTGCGTCTGTCTGGAGCGGGAGAATCATGGCGACTCCTCAACTCAGCTTCTTTCTCCCAGAATTCTCTTCTGTATACTCCGCCTACCTAATTTTCTATCCAATAAAATGGGCCAAGGCAGTTTCTTTATTAATAAGAAATCACTCCCACATCAGATGAGAGCAAGGAAAGAGATATCTTGATTAAGGGAGCCATTATAGGGTTAGCAAGAAATCTGGCTCTAAAGAAATTCCCAGGAATCCCCAAGGATGACCCCAGTTAAGACTAAGCAATAGAGCAGAGAGTACCTAACCTGCCCTTGTCCTATAGTCAGACTGATAAATATCTTAAATATTACCACAGAACCTTCATCCAGCAACAGAGGCATACCCAACATTGGAGCACTGGACTGAGCTATCAAAGTCCAGTTGAAGAGTGGGAGGAATAAGAATATGAGCAAAGAGATCAAGACCATGATGGGTACACCCACTGAAGCAGTCTACCTGAGCTAATGGGAGCTCACCAACCCCAGCCATACTGGGAAGGAACAAGCATAGGACCAAACTAGTTTCTCTGATTGTCGTTGACAGTTGCATGGCTGGGGCAGACTGAGGGGCCACTGGCAGTGGCACCAGGATTTATCCCTATTGCCTGTACTGACATTTTTGTAACTTATTCTCTTTAGATGGATCCCTTGCTCAGCCTAGATGTAGTGTAAGAGCCTTGGACATTCCCAAAAGTAGTGTGCCTTACCCTCTCTGAGAAGTAGATGGGGGTGGGTTGAGGGAGTAAGTAGAGAAATTATCTCCCAAGGATAGGAATTAACCTCTTCATTTCCAGAGGGATGAATTTTTACTTGTTGGAGAGTCTTCTCATGTACACTGTGAGCCACAGCACACACAGAATTATATATGCTGTAACTCTCTTCAGTCATGTCCATTTCCCAAATATTTCTAGGCAACAGTTCCAAGGAAACATTGGGTAGACAGTTACCCAAAATTTTACAATAAGAGCAATTGAAGTGTATGTTCCACAAAACAGCAAGACAAAGGTCTTCTGGATATTTGGAAGAGTTATATGCCTGGATAAACTTCCTAAATTCAGAAATCTCAGCATGTTGATGTGCAAATATGAGACTCCAATGTAATGAATCAAACATGAAAGTAGAAAGATATTTAGATACATCCCATTCTGACTTCATGACCCAAACTTTCCAAGTTATTAAATGTTATACTATATTTTGGATTATACCATGTAAAGATTCAGTACCACCGCAAACGATAACCACACTTGCAGATGATTTTAGGATCTATAGGTGAGTTTTTATGGAAAAGTAGTAAAAGGGAACTATGTTGTCTGGAATCATTTCTACAAAAGCTATGCACGCTCTATTCTTGTCCAGCTCTACTCTCAAGTCTGAGAGAATTTGGGTCCCGTTGTGGTCATTTGTGAGAAACAGTCCCACCCAGGTCCAGCTGAAACGAACCATCAAAGTGTCCTTTGGTGCTATCTGGCTGAGAGAAGAGAACTGACCTGTCACTCAGGATAGTATAAAATGGCCCAAAAGTAAGCTGAAGGAAATTTCAAATAGGAAACAAGAGGGAAAATATTTACATAGAACACAATCTTAAACCTTTGAAGGCACCTTGGATTGGTAGCAACTAACTTCTGCTTATGATATTTTAAACTCCCATCTTGTTTCTGAAGACATTTATAGAGAATTCTGTATAAGGAACAACATTTTCTAAAAAAACACTCTATGCTCCAATCTCTTCCTCTTCTTTAACGCAAGCCAAGTATGTGAGGTCATATAATCAAACGCCTAACTTATTCTTCAATAGATGAATGACACAGCCTCAAGTCTTTACAGTTGAAAATACCTGAAATGTCTGCAGTTTAATTCAGGTTTCCTGCTCCCTCAAGCCCTCACCTGTGGATATTTGTAGAGATTCAGCAGTGTCCCAATATGTACAGATGTTGCCCATGATGTTCCTGTAAGTAAAGCGGCAGCCTTGATGTGCCTTCTACATGTGTAATTGGGAATATTAATCCCCACTCCTGTGAGACAAGTAAAAGCTTCCTGCTCAATATTCCATTGATTGCCTTGGACTTTTTAAAGATCAAATCCTAGCGATGTGTTGGGTAAAATGTGAATGTTCCTGTTGATCCCCTCCCTCAATGGCAAATATGAACGCCAAAGAAAACTGGTAGCTCCTCAGCTTGAACCTACAGAGCAGGGTTGTCTCAGTTTATGAAAGGAACTCATATCATATCTAACAGTTTGATGGAATGGTTTTTATATCTTTAATATTACATATCTTCAATCAATATTTTTGTCATCATGTTAATTGTTATAATTTGAATGCTATGATATATAGTAAGTGATGGTTCAGTTACCTAAAAGCCTTGGGTGGCTATAAAATATCTGGACAGGAATGCTGGTGTGAACTGTTATCAACCATGGAATGTCTGGTAAGGAGACACACAAACAAAACCTCCTAATCCTCTGATGCTTTGGTGAAATAACCAGTAGATGGAAACTTCCAAACTTAAAATCTCCTTTGTTCTATAATAGAAAAATCCCAACATCACCCACACATCCACTCTGTGTGTACATAGATGGAGAGACTGTATCCATTCAGTTGCAGTTAAGGGGCAATGGTTCTTATGGGGATGCCTGTCACATGCATCAATCCCAAACAACATTGAATCTGAACGTGTGAAAAGTCTGGGGGCTCCAATACCCAGGCACAACTCTTTAAACAACGTTTCCTCTCTTCCATTGCCATCTCCCTTTCCTTGCTGAGAGACAGACAATGAAGAACAGGATGACTGAGTGAGCTTTCTTTGTTTTAACGGTCTAGAATCATGTAGGCTTGAATCCTCTGGGGACTTTTGTGCTCAGATTTTTTAATTTCCTTCATCCGCCTTTCTCTTTCTTTATCCTTTCACATTATACAACACCCTTGAATGCACTGATGACAGATGTAATTACCTTACGCTGCATCTGAGTTCAACTTGAAAAGAAAGTATGACCTGGTTTATTGCACACATGACTTCAGAATTCTTTTCAATATAGAAGCAACCATGCGCCTTGGCTGGTGATTATGCAAATGATATCACAAAGAAAATATACACCATGTGACTTCACCACTATCTTGGTTGATGTCACCACTTGGAGCAAGCAATATGGTGGCCACCATTATACTTCATGGCCCATTGAGTCCAATAGGATCCCCACACCTATTTTATAATTGACCATGGAGAAAATATTGGAACTCTATGGTGTTTATTTTTTAATTTTTAGTGTTTTCTTTTCTTTTTTTGTTTTAACATTAATGGGTTTTCCATGATATAATTACTGGCTTCTATGAGAGCCTAATTGAAGTGGACAGATCCCAAAAGAGATTCAAAGGATGAATTGCCACGAGTGAGACAAGCTGCAGCCAAGAAAGAACTCTCATTGTTGTCTGTTTGTCTTTCTGCCCAAATTTACAACCTGTTTATTAAAATTCCTCTGTTTCCCTTTAACAATGAAAATTATAAAAATCTAATCCCAGTAAGCAATAATTATAAAATTGATTTATTAGAATTTGTCTTCTGATTATTTATATATAAACTGTCAATGTGAAATTATGGTTTGTTGTTCACATCATGCACTTAATAACAGAATGATTATTGTGGAGGCCCAAAAATGTGAGTCTATTTCTACCTTGTCTGATGATCAGAGAGTTTGGAGGTTGCTCAAAATGGTTGACAAGCATGGCTACATGTCCCAACACAGGATGTGATTACATGGTTCTTTTGACATTATGATAGCTCATACAAATAGATCCTTTCCGTCTTGACAGATGGTCAGGATATACAAACATTCTTCTTCTTCTTCTTCTTCCTCTTCCTCTTCCTCTTCCTCTTCCTCTTCCTCTTCCTCTTCCTCTTCCTCTTCCTCTTCCTCTTCTTCTTCTTCTTCTTCTTCTTCTTCTTCTTCTTCTTCTTCTTCTTCTTTTGTAATTATGAGGTTACCTGGGGGAATGGTTGCCTTCAGGATACTTGGTCTAGTGTGGTTTTACTGCCTAAGCAAGAGAATGATAATGACTTGATGCCTCAGAGGGTTAAAGCAACAAACTGTTCACATTGTCCTTTGTATCATGTTAAGAAGTCTTTCGTTACCTTCTTCTCCCTTTTGTGTTAGGGTATAAAAGAGTATGGAGAATTGAACATGGGCAATATTAGTATTCACTGGAATGCCCTCCTGGAACTTTTTATGGTTTCTGTTTTTATTATTTTCATGCATCTTTGTATTCTTTACTAATATTTCCAAATCCCCACATGCTGTAGGAATTCCTACAGCCAGTACCCTTTAAGATACTGGCTTACTTGGGCATGGCCTCTTATACTATAAATGCCTATGTAAATGCGCTGTTACCCTCTCTTCTGGCTTCAGGATTTGGTTGCTGTTCCCCATTCAAACAAAGGATTGTGATCTATGAGTCTACTCTTTATTAATAAATAAATAACTAAATAACTAACTCTTTATTATACTCAATTCTGAGGTAGTGTGGGATTTCTTTTTAGTATCCGTCTTCATCTGGCACCCATGTGGATCCAAACTTCACACCTACTAGGTGGACTGGCTTAAAGGCCTAATGGGTTCACAGCCCAGAAATTCTCCCACCCTGACTGCTTGGCTTGCTTTTACCTACTAAGTAGTTTATTTATTTATTTATTTATTTATTTATTTATTTATTTATTTATAAAATCCCCACCACAGTGGAGCTAAGTGCATGAGGCAACCTGGAAATTTGCCAAGCTGATGCACAGTCCCCCGCCCCCAGCCCAGCTGTATTTCCTGCCTCAGGGCAACTTGTGTAGCTTCTGGTTTTTGCTCCTGAGTTCTGGGCTTCTTGCTCCACTTACGGACTTGATTTAATCGCTTTTACTTTGTCAAGCAAAGCATATTTCTCAGTATTTAACCAGCATTAAGGCAGGAAGCCAAAGTAGTACTGGACCGTGCCTGGCAACACCAGTTGTGCCACCACTAGTCGCGACTCTGCCACCATGGCACCTGCTGGACAATAAAGATTATTACACCTAAAACAATTTACCAGACATTATCACGTAAATATTTTATTAATTAATAAATCAATACACTTGAAAGTTATATAATGGCAGCACCAGTCCATTCCTGAGAGAATGTTGAGCACCAAAGGCATTCTATTTGGAGCATCCACCTAGATTTTTATGCAGGAACACACGCATTTAATGCAGAACTGATTCTGATGGGACCCTATGAAAGGCCAAGAGGAGAAGGAAATTTCTTTTCTTTGCCTGCTTGCTATCACTTACCTAACAAGTCCATTACTTCACTAGCTTTAGAACCTACTTTTTTTTTTCTGGGTTTGAGAATACATATCAAGATAAATGGCTTTGAAATCTCTAACTCCGGGATCTACCTTGATCCTCTACAACATGTGCTCACAGGAGTATATGTATACAAGGAAATGTGTAAAGTTTAAAAAGTGTCCATTGAGTAGTAACGCACACAATAATAACTACTCTGGCAACAGAGATACAATAAACCATTTTATGTAGAATAGAAATAAAAAAAGACAACATGTAAATTGAAAAAATAATACATCAATAGAATTTGAATGCAGATTTTAAGAACTTAGAGTATTAATGCTATACCATATTATACAAAATTCACCCTCATACAAACACATACACACAAACAAACCCATGCATTTGAAGAGCTAGACAAAAAAAAAATAGAATGTTGTCATCATGAAAAAATATTTAATATTTTGTAGAAATGTGTTTCTATGTAGGAGTGAGGAGGCCACTTGTTTGTCCTGGTTGCCTGGCTAGCTCAGCCCCAAAATAACCACACAGAAACTATATTAATTAAATCAGTTCTTGGCCCATTAGCTCTAGCTTCTTAGTGGCTAAGTTTTACATCTTAATTTAACCCATTTCTATTAATCTGTGTATCACCACATGGTAGTGTCTTACTGGCAAAGCATGTCTATCTCCAGTGGTGGATCCATGGTGTCCTCTGACTCTGCTTTCTTCCTCCCAGAATTCAGGTCTGTCTTCTCTGCCTACCTAAGTTCTGCCCTATCAGGCCAAGGCAGTTTCTTTATTCATTAACCAATAAAAGAAACACATAGACAGAAGGACATCCCACACCATATCTAGTAATGTAAATACATTGAAATAAATGCAAATTTCTATGGGAAAAATAAAATTGAAATATGACTTAAATTACAAAACAGAACAAGAACTAAAAACAAAAAAAGAACCTAGTCAAGGTGAAATAAAATCTCCAAGCCTGAATGCAGTTTTCTGGAGATGACGCCAGATGTGGAATACTTGTGCCATATGTCCTTTAGTTTCTATTTTAAAAGTTTTATGAGCCTCCAAAATGATTTCTATAAAAATCTCTACACATTTTCATGTCCACCTGCAGAAAATAAGGATTTTTCTTTGCCATCAGCCTTTCAAACACTTATGATTAGAATTCTTGATGGTAACCATTATACTGGGTTAAGCTGGTACTTCTAGATAATTATAATTTTCTTTACACACCAATCACACAGCCAAGTATCTGTTTAACAAGGAGAAAAATGAGCAGTTGAAGACATAGCCTAAACAGGAAATGCAGGTGACAGGCTGGATCTAAACATGCAGTGGAATAAAATTAGATCATTATCCTCCACCTTACATAGGAATCAGTTCAAAACAGTTCACAATCCTAAGCTTAGAACATGAAACATTGAAAGTTATAGAAGAACACACACCTAACAATTGTCAAGACATTGGTGTAGGCAAGAACTTACTGCAGAGAATGTCAATGTCACACAAATTAGCCTCAGGAATCAAAAGATGGTACCACACAAAATGAAGACGCAAATGTGGAAAAGAAAAAATATTTTGTAGAGCAAGGTAAACTATAACCAGAACACCATATGATGAGAGAAAACGCTTTCCATTTGTTCTTTAGATTTTGGGCTAATATAGAAAGGTTTCAATTAACTGAAGAAGTTGTAAGTCAAGAGAATAAAGCCTCCAACCAACAATGAGTAATTACATGAGCAGATCCTGTACAAAAGAAAAGCACATACACCTAGCACCCACTTTAAAAGGTTTTCAACATCACTGATCATCAGGAAAAACCAAAACTAAAAAATAACTAAGCATTGATTGTTTTTAGTATTTTAGTATTTTAGATACTGTTTCATGATACAAATAGTACGCCTTGGCTCCACCCAAGGCCTTGGGCTGTCTGAGCTGAAAGAGGCAGTGCTTCTTGTTTGACTATGCGATGTCTTATAAGGAAGGAGGGAGAGTGGTTGGTCTTTCTTTGATGGTGAAGACTAGGAGAGGTGGCATAAAGCAGCATGTGATTGGTCTCCAGCTTTCCAAAGACTTTGAAACTTGATTTACCATGTCCTGTATTCATGAGTGTATCCCCCCTTTCATGTTTAAAAATTCTTAATACCCCTTAAACAGACACACATGGATTTATCATAACCAGTGGCCTTGTGACCTACCAACCTCTACAGCTGTTGGTGAGTTTGGATCCCTGAGACACAAGATCCCCACCCCATAGCTTCCTGCCCTTCAAGTAGTTTCAACCCCCCACCACATGCTCCATTAGCCACCTCTGTTTGCTACAGGAGTTGCTTGCTAGCTTGTGCATTAGGTGCATTGAACTGTGGGTTCAGCTCGACCCATCTTATTTTTTTTTTTTTTTTTTTTTTTTTTTTTTTTTTTTTTTTAGGCAAAAAGGAGACCTGGCACTCACTGTTCTGGCACCAGCTCCCATCTCCAGCTTGGACACGCTCCCTGCTGTTCTGTCATGGTCATGCACTCATGAGCTGCTCTGCCCCTGAGGCCAGCAGCTGTCTGCATGCTCTTTCACAGCCCTACCAAACTGCTAAATTGGAACAATGCCTGTGGTAAATTGGCCTGAAGAGTCCACATTCCAGAGTCCCCTGTGGGAGTCAGTGTTACATTCTGCCTCCAACTCCACTTAAGCACCAGACAGTTCTGCTCAGGTTTTTGGAGCACCACGCGAGTTGAAGACTTCTAAAATCGTTCAGTGTACTGCTTCATTAGTATGTATAATCTGTTGTGCTCTCTGTAGTTCTGTCTAGTACTTGGGGGTACCAGGTGGAAGTTTGCTCGGGTGAGTCTCTAATTTACAGGAACCCACTCAGGGAGCCTGAGTCAGCCTTGTCTGACCTGGTCTGGTGGTACACCTGCGGCCCCTGCTGGTCAAGTGTTGTCATTACAGTCTAAAAATAAGACACCTAGAACAGTCTCTAGAGGAATTTTTTCTGAGGTCATACAGAAATTTGAAACATTTTTGGTTTCTAATATAGATGGAATTTTAGAAGAGATATACGACCTACCTTGTACGTACACATTTTTAGCTATAGTTACTATTAGTCTGGAAATTCACATCATATCCTTAAAAATGTTTTGCTAACAGCGCCAAGAAAGAGAAACTTGCCGAAATGGTACAGACTTTACAAAGTGGTAATGGGGGATTATCCAAAAGGATTCATTCAATTGGAAAATGATAATAATAA
This sequence comes from Alexandromys fortis, assembly GCF_014885135.2. Lineage (NCBI taxonomy): Eukaryota > Metazoa > Chordata > Mammalia > Rodentia > Cricetidae > Alexandromys > Alexandromys fortis. The sequence goes on from NW_026068196.1 coordinate 597,637, forward strand.
ATTGGCAGGCAAAGTTCATTCTTTGGAACATGGAAATGATAAATTAGCAGATAAAATTCGTTGCGTGTCAAATGGTTATGAAAAACTGGCAGATAAAACATTGCTTTTGGAAGACAATCTGAATGCCACACAGGTAATATCTAAGGATGAAAGGTATCATTGATGAATAAAATGAAATTTTTAGAATTATATGCAAATGATGAAAACAAGAAACTGATTGATCTAATGAAATCACTGGAATCATTCATGTTCAGAAGTTCAGACCCTACAAAAATCAGTGAAAAATAGATTTCAAGCTTGAGAAGAACTTACTATAATGATAAAAAGAGCGTGAAGGCACCAAAGAAAGGGATTAGAGGGAGCTAAACCTCTGTATAACCTTACGGAGTCAGAGATGGCCCGCCTATAGTCATGAGTTCACTTGCTATGATCTATCCTGTTATTACTGTGTAAAGTCAGCTATTGTTAATTGTCCTGAAGGAGATGCAGATTGTAAATGGAAGTCTATACATATGAAAGATTTCAATGATATTAAGGAAGCAATAGTGTCCTATTACACATTCAGTATATGTAAGGCAGATGCTGAATACCTGGTCTTCTAGGAACAGAATCACTCTAAATGGCTGGAATCAACTAGTCTCAGCAGTATTAGAATATAGTCATCAGTTACTATAGAAAAACTGGTTGAGAGAAGAAGCTAAGGCCCTTGAACAGCAAGATAAGTTTAGATGTTTTGAGATTTCTCATCTCCTTGGTGAGGGCTGTTTTACTGACATAAATAAACAGACTACCATAGATGAACACACATTGTTCACATACTGTAAGGGAGCCTTAAATGATTGAGATAAGATTCAAGAATCAGAAAAATAATCGAGCCATTTACTAAAGTTATACAAGGCTCAAAAGAACCCTTCACTGACTTTTTGCAGAGATTCACTGAAGATGTAAATGGAGCAATATCAGATCAAGTTAGATGACTACTAGTTGAATTTTTCACTTTTAAAATGTTAATTTAGAAGGAAAAATAATTGTGCCTTTAAAGGTCAGGTCGGCACCCATGGAAGAATGAATGCAACACAGTCAATATTGAGTCTCATACAATAGCAATGAGGCTTTTCAAAGGCCTGAAGAGATATCAAAATGTCTAATGTTATAAATGTGGTAAACAAGGACATCTAATAAGAAATTGTACATAGAGTGTTACTAGACATGATGTTTTTCTAGGAAGACCCCAAACTTCTGGATTATGCAGAAGATATAGAAAAGGTCGAGATTGGGAGAATGAATGCAGGTCAATAAGATACAAACAAGGCAACCATTTGCCATGGGGAAATGACTGGGGGGGGGCCTCTTACAGGCCCCTAGGTTGATCGTGGTCTAGTCATTCCCAGTCACTGTGGAAGAAACTCCTCCCCAGAACAATTAGAGGATCCAGTGCCTATTGTAAAAAGCCATTCCACTCTGGATGATAGAATATCTTTGGAGGATGAATAAAAAAATTCCAAGAAGAATCATAAAATGTATATTTTTTGCAGACCTTATTATCAAATTATCAAAGGCCAATAAATACTAGAGGGCCTATTAGATGTGTGTGTGTGTGTGTGTGTTTATGTGTGAGACTATTATTACCACAGAACCATAGCATCCAATTTGACCTCTTCAGGAGGTAGAAGTTCAGTTCCTAGGATTGAAACCCTATCTAAACAAGAGTAAAACAAAGCATAAGATGGGTTGATTGCATGGGGCCAGAAGTCCAGAAGGAAAGGTTGAAGCCATATGTAGCAGTGAGTCCATGGATCTGTGATATGTTACAGTAATGTAATACCCAGATTAATATTTCTCTAAGCTCAGAAGTATACCATAAACCAATTCTAGCCATGTGGGTGGCTGGGGCGCTGGGGACACAGCCCTGCCGCTCCTATATCAACAAATGGCTCCCAACGTGGCATGACTGAGTCCACAGAAAGCCTGAGAAAGCTTGGGAAAGAGTAAAGCCTGTTTGTTTTCTTGGTAGCAGCAGTTTCTCGGGTTTGCTATGCTTGCTAGAGGCAAGCAAGCTCTCTCATCTAAGAGAGGCTTCCTGACTCAGCTTTAGCTGCAAAACCCTGCAGCTCATTAAGAAGTCCTGCCACAAAACACTTAAACGGTGTTGGTGAAAAGCTCAACACATGCTTTTCGGTTTTCAGCCATAGCAGGAAAAAAGCTGTGCCGTTTAAAAATGCTGGCTTTCTGGGCTGTCCTGCCATGGCAAACTCTGACTCTTTTGCACAGGTGGTTCATGCGGTTTGCAAGCACAGGCTGCTGAAGCTCGCTTGCTGGCAGGGACCTTGAAATGCCGTAGAGTTGTGGCAGTAAACAGGGCTACAACCGGTACCTCAGCCATGAGGCTGAAAAGCTAAGGAATGGACTGGATCTAGCTGGCAAAGCCACGGCTTTAATCCTACTCATATTGCTCAGTAATTTAAAGGCTCGTGTGGTCAGAAAAAGAGAGATCTACAGTAAAGAGAGATTCAAAGACAATTTCTAAATGGTTTACAGTGTGTTAAAAATATATGCAAGCTAAAAGTTAAAAGTTCTTAAAAGTAAAACTAAGGAAGAAAGAGGGTAGTTGGGTGTGGTAGTAA
>NW_026068196.1:601557-603493 GCF_014885135.2 Alexandromys fortis
CAGAGGAACTTCGGGTGACTGTCCAGGCAGCGAGATATCTCTGTCATTTCTAGAGTTTTCTTATTTCTTGTTTACTTAGGTAATATTATATCCTTCTGGAGTCTTTGATGCAGTTGAAGAATAGATAGATAGTTATAGTTGTTTTCCTTTGTTATGATAAAAGATAAAATAGATATATTGTAACTGTAATTCTTGCTTGATAACTGTTTTGTTATATGTAATTTTACTATGTTAAAGTTAAAGCCTTTATTTCTTGTTTAAACAGAAAAAGGGGAAGTGATGTGGGAGTGTCATATATCAATCTGTTGATTTCATTGGTTGAGCAATAAAGAAACTGCTTGGCTGGCCCTGATAGGTTAAAATATAGGTGGGAGGAGTAAACAGAATAGGATGCTGGGAGGAAGAGGAATTGAGCTCAGACTCTGCTCTGCTCCCGGAGAGAGACCCGACAGCTCTGCTCTCTGAAGCAGAGACGCCATGCTCAGCTCTCCCGGGTAGACGCGCAATAGCTCTGTGCTCTGAGGCAGATGCATGAAGCTCTTACCCAGGATGGACGTAGGCTAGAATCTTCCCAGTAAGCGCACCTTGGGGTGCTTACACACATTATTAGAAATGGGCTAAATTAATATGTGAGAATTAGCCTAGAAGAGGCTAGATAGAAATGGGCCAAGCAGTGTTTAAAAGAATACAATTTGTGTGTTGTTATTTTGGGCATGATCTAGCAGGCGGCCGGGGTGCTGGGGACGCAGCCCCGCCGCTCCTATTTCAACATATGTTTCTGGGAATAATATTATAAGATAGTATAAAAAACAGCCACTGACCATTTGGGCTGTACAAAAACAGGGCATAACAGATTTTGAACTGTCAGAGATAAGGTACCAGCAGCCTTGCTCTTGAAATGGCTAACTGACAAACCTGTCTGGGTTGGACAGTGGCCTCTGACATCAGAGAAACCAAAGGCTTTAGAGCAGCTGGTACAGGAACAACTAAATGATGAACATATTAAAGAATCTATCAGCCCTTGATTAAAAAGAAGTCTGGAAAATGGAGAACACTAAAAGACTTGGGAGTCATTCAGTCAATGGGCTCTCTACAGCCTGGAATGCCTTTGTCTTTTCTGTTACCTCAAGAATGGCCTATTATAGTTATTGGCTTAAAAGACTGTTTCTTCACTATGCACCTACAAGAAAAGGATAGGGAAAAATTTGCCTTCACAGTACTTACTTATAATAATTCTTAGCCAGTTAAGAGATTTCAATGGAAGATTCTTCCAGAGCGAATTTTAAGTAACACTACCCTGTGCCAATATTTTGTGTAAAATCTGTTGGAAATAGTTCCTGTATAGTTTCCACAATCTATAATTTACCATTATATGGACAATATCTTATTAGCTGATTCAAAGGTAGACACTTTAGAAAAAGTAATTTGAATATTTGAAAAAGTAATAGAGGGCGGCCAGAACCGGACGCGCACGGCACCAGCGGCGGCCAGAACCGGACGCGCATGGCACCAGCAGCGGCCGGAACCGGACGCGCACGGCAGCGGCAGCCGGAACCGGACGTGCACGGCGGGCGATGTAGCTGGCACAGTGGCCAGGACCGGCGGGTACTGACACAGTGGCAGACAACGCAGGCGACAGGGACCAGTGCAACACCAAGAGCAGATCGCCCCAGGACAATTAAATCAAAGAGGTAGGCCTTTGGTTGGCAAGGTCCCTGGCAAAAAGGGAACCTGGTTCTTTTCCTGAAGACCCATCTGAGGGGTGAGAGGGATCTTGGCCCCGGGCAGGAGCCAGGAAACAGAATGAGGGAATTTTGCAAGAGGAGCCTCTGGCCAGCAGGGAAACCTGATCTGGTTTTAAAAGACCAATTAGAGATCATCAATAGGAGGAGATGGGCAGGCGCCAAGGCAAAAATTCTCCCAATAAGCTGAAAAA
>NW_026068196.1:608682-635692 GCF_014885135.2 Alexandromys fortis
GGCGGTGGGGAAGAGACAGAAATCTCTAATAAATAAATAAATAAATTTAAAAAAATAATTAAAAAAAGTAATAGAAAGTTTTCATTGCTGGGGATTACGTTGCTCCCCCCCCCCCAACAAAGAAGAGATTCTGGCAATTACTTAGCATATAAAATAGGTCTACAAAAAAGTTAAACCCTAAAAGATACAAATCAGGAAAGATCATTTGTTGGTTGACTCTTAATGACTTTCAAAGTTTGCCAGTAGTCATTTCCAATTTACAGATCATTATTGGGATAGAACCTTATAAACTGCATAATTTGTTCAGCACTCTAGAAGGGGACAGGGATTTAAATAGTCTAAGAAAATTATTTGCTAAAGCTGAAAAAGAGTTGCTTTGGTGGAAAAGAAATTACAGAACGCACATGTGGACCCTGTGGATCCAAAGTTTAACTGCATTCTGGTTATATTACCCTCCAGACAATACCCTAGAGGAATTTTGAAGCAGAGGGAAGGCATATTGGAGTGGATATTTCTGCCACATAAACAGAGTAAGAAATTAAAAACATAGGTGGAAAAGATTTCAATTTTGATTTTTTTTTTTTTGATTTTTGAGACAGGGTTTCTCTGTAGCTTTTGGTTCCTGTCCTGGAACTAGCTCTTGTAGACCAGGCTGGCCTCGAACTCACAGAGATCCGCCTGCCTCTTTCAATTTTGATTTTAAAGGAAAATTTAGAGTTTGTTAATGGACAGGAATGGACTCATCAGAAATTATAGTACCTTTAACTAATGAGTACATTTCCTCTTTATGGAAAGATAGTGAATATGGCAAAGAGCTTGCAATCTTTGTGGTTTTTTTTTTGGGGGGGGGCGAGATAAACAACAGTTATCCTAAAAGAAAGAGTATTAAATTCTTAAAAAGATCCAGTTGGATCCTTCCATGCACTGTAAAGAGAACTTCAATCTTTGAAGTCCCTATGTTCTATACTGATGCAATTAAATCAGGAAAGGCAGGGTATACATCAGGAAACTTTAGCAAATTGGTTAAAAGCCCTTATAATTTGTGCAAAAGTTAGAATTGTATGCAATTCTCATGGTACTAATAGATTTTACAAAACCTCTCCACATAGTTACTGACTCTTAATGTACAGAAAGAGCTGTTTTATATATTTTAACTGCTGAATTTATTCCGGATAAAATAAAATTAGCTCATTATTTATACAATTACAGGAAATAATAGGAATAGGAATCATCTCACTTATATAATACACATCAGATTTCATATGGATCTGCAAGGTCCTCTAGTACAAGGTAATGATAAAAATTGATCTCTTATTAATATGAAATTTCATAAAGTCACCGTGGTAACAGCACAGATTTGAAAAAGGATTTTTCCATCACATGGCAACAAGCCAAGGAAATTGTAAAACAAAAATGTCCTATATATTCCTTCTATAACCAAACTCCATTACCTGCAGGGGGTAACCCTAAAAGTATGCAAAGAAAGGAAATTTGGAAAGTGGATATGTTTCATTTGGCAGAATTTATTTGGAAAACTTAAATATGTATATCATACTATAGATTGTTCTCAGGATTTCAGGGGGAGACTGCTTTGATTTCTGAAAAGGCTGATTTTGTTATTACATGCCTATTAGAAATCATGGCCATTATAGGTATACCTGTATAAGTGAAGACTGATAGTGTTCCAACATATGTCTCCAGTAAAATAAAACCATTTTCTGCATATTATAATATTAAATGTTTTACAGGTATTACACACAATTCTATAGGACAAGCCATCATTGAAAGGTCTAATCGCACCTTTAAAAATGTTTAATACACAAAAAGAGAGCAATAGCTCCACAATTTTATGCTAAATTCTGCCTGTGACCTCACTACATAGACTCTTGTTCTCAATATTTCTTCCCAAGGAAAGAGAAATTGATATGTACTGATATACTGACTAAATAATATATATAACTGAAGGCATATATGAATATGTATATTTATGGTTGTGTATGAGTGAATAATGTATATTTATGTGTTTACATATGTGAATATGTGTGTTTATGTATGTTCATGTGTAAATGCCTGTATCTGTGTAGGTGCCCATATAAATTTGTGTATATATTATATGTATATATATATACATATATATATGTGTGTGTGTGAATATATATATGTGTGTGTGTGTGTGTGTGTGGCTGTTGAATAAACCCATGACCTGATTTTTTTCTCCATGATATAGTTATGGAACCTAGTCAGCTATGCTGGTCTCTACCTGCCCTTTGCTTGTGGGATTTTGGTGATCATTCTATCACCCTAATCACTAATACAGCAGAAGTATTCAGTTGGATGTGAATCAACTTTCGTGCATTTTAAGACTAATAAGCTATGATTTTGCTGGCTAAAGTATTTCAAAAGTGATCTAGAATATGAGCAAGATGAAGACAGGCATCAACAATAGACTAAAGGCAATTCTATTCAGATTAAACCAATGAGTTTATTGGTTCTGGAGAATGGGCCAAGAGTTTATAGGAGGAAATGGTCACTCAAATTTACCCACATCAATGAAGAGTTCAAACCAGCAGGGATAGAGACTAATAAATATCCTCACTCCCTGGAACTCCCTGTAAGACTTGTTCCCCACAAGCAATTATTAATTACTTTAGTAACCTTGGGGAGGAGCCTTGTGAAACTTGTAAATTATGAGTTCCTGATTTTTGGTGGATTCATAAGCCTCTTGAGTCTTCTTGATGATCTCCATAAGTCTTATAAGTCTCCTTTCTCCCTCAAGAAGGGAAGTTGGAATTTGGAAGAAATAGCCACACAACATATGATCTCATTTATCTTGTCACTGACACATTTTCTGTGTCTGTTCAGCCTGAACAATAGATAAGCTGGCAAACACAATCTCACATTTCTAAAAACATAGTGGAATTAAGACATACAAGCTGCCATTGTGTATTTTTCTCTTCTGTTTTTGTTGACAGTCATTTTGTAGAAATCAAAACTCTTCCTATCTGCAAGCCTTTTAAACCCCCATAGTTGCCTGACACTGGCATAAGAAGGAGACATTTCATTGGTTAAAATTTACTGACTTGTACAAATTTCTTCTTGATGTAGGAGGATCTTCTATCTATTTGTTGCTTCCATTGGTTAATTAATAAAGAAAACCACTTTGCCTGATAGGTCAGAACATAGGTAGGCAGGGAAGACAGAACAAAATTGTGGGAGGAAGAAAGCAGAGACAGGCAGACGCCGTGAATCTCCGGCGCAAGATGGACGTGGGTTAGAATCTTCCCGGTAAGCCACAGCCTCGTGGTGCTATACAGATTTAATGAAAATGGGTTAATCAAGATGTGAGAGTTAGCCAATAAGAGGTTAGAAATAATGGGCCAGGCAGTGTTTAAATGAATACAGTTTCTATATTATTATTTCCGGGGCTAAGCTAGCCATGCAGGAGCTGGGCGGGACAAAAAGCAAGGGTGCTCGCCTCATCACTACACCTTCTCATTCTAATTCTTTGCCCAGGAGATTTTGAACACCCTGAAAGTTTTGTCACTTTTGAGTGGTGTCCTACTCAAGTGTTCTCTACCATAGGGTACTGAACTGAAAAGAGAATTCTCATTAGATGAAGTTCAAATGGCCAAAAGACACTTAAGTCATGTTCAACCTCCTTAGCAATCAGAGAAATGCAAATCAAAACAACTTTGAGATAGCATCTTACACCTGTCAGAGTGGCTAAAATAAAAAACACCAATGATAGCCTATGCTGGAGAGGGTGTGGAGTAAGGGGAACACTCATCCATTGCTGGTGGGAATGCAGACTTTTGCAACCACTTTGGAAATCAGTGTGGCAGTTTCTCAGGAAAGTAGGAGTCAACCTACCTCAGGATCCAGCAATACCATTCTTGGGAATATATCCAAGAGATGCCCAATCATATTACAAAAGTGTTTGTTCAACTATGTTCATAGCAGCATTATTTGTAATTGCCTTTTTTATTTTGGAAATGTGACTGACAAATTCCTTTAACTTTATTTAACTTTTTATTAATGTATTTTTATTGATTCTTAGGGAATTTCATATTATAAACCCCAATCCCGCACATGTTCTAGTCCTCCATTTCCACTATCCACCCTTGAAGCCCCCCCCACAAAATAAAAAAAATAACAAAAAAATCACTCCTCCATTTTTCTACCACTCCATAACATATTCATTTGTGGTACTGTCCTTGGGAGCTGTGATGTGTCATGCAGTATACCCCTTTGCCCAAACAGCTCATCCTACTTTAGGACCAAATGAGTCTTTGGCTGTGGTGGTATTCCAAAATTAAAGAGGACTAGATTACTTCTTCTGTAATCAGATTGATGACTCCTCATTGCCATCATAGAACTGTTATCCAATGAATGATGGAAACATGCAAAGTTTAAGAGCCAAGCAAAAAACTGAGCCAAGCTCAAAGAACCCAGTTGTAGAGAGGGAGGAAGGATTATATGAGTAGGTAGGGTTAAGATCATGATGAGAAACCCACAGAGACAGCTGACACAAGCTCACAGGAGCTCACAGATCCTAGACCCACAGCTTTGGAGCCTGCATGGGACTGACCTAGGCTCTTTGCATGTAGGTGACAGTTGTGTAGCTTCATCGGTTTGTGGGACTGATAGCAATGTGATCATGTCTTGTCCCTGGTGCATGAGATAGATTTTTGGAAACTATTCCTTCTGGTGATGCTCAGCCTTGATGCAGTGAGTAGGAGCTTGGTCCTACTTCAACTTGATATGTCATACTTTCTTGACTTTTGCCTTAACCTTTTTAAATGAAGACAGAGGAGTGTATTGGTGGGAAAATAGAATGGATGTGGGGGAGGGAATGGGAGGAAAGGAGGTAGGGGAAACTGGTTTGTATGCAAAATAAATAAAAATTTATTAAAGAAGGAAAAAAAGAAAATTCAAGAATGTCTCATTAAATATAAAAGAGCAAAGAGTCAAATCTCAAGTTTGCTCAGGTATGCACAGACAAATAGAAGAGAAAATTTCTTTATGTAGCCATTGGTGTCTGATACTCTGAGATTGTTAGGGAACAGACCTACAGACAGAATCTTCCATACACAAAGTTTTCTTTTCTAAGGCCCCATCAAGGACACACACACCATGGCACTCAATCTACACTCCCATGGGGAGACTGCTGCTATCAGTTGTTGACAGACATTGATTATAGGGATATCAACTTAGTACTGACCATGAAGTTTCCTCCTTGATTTCAAGATATTATCATGCAAGAAATTGCTAGATAGACTTTTTGGGAGAAAGACTCATCAGTAGTTTTACCTAGCTGTGAAATAAAGACCAATATGTCAAAATATGAATTCATGAGTGTAATAGTCACATGACAATTATAGGATAACTAACCACTTTTTTTTAAATTTATTTATTTCTTTATTAATTAATTAAAGATTTCTGTCTCTTCCCCACCTCTGCCTCCCTTTCCCTCCCCCTCCCCCAATCAAGTACCCCTCCCTCGTCAGCCCAAAGAGCAATCAGGGTTCCCTGCCCTGTGGGAAGTCCAAGGACCACCCACCTCCATCCAGGTCTAGTAAGGTGAGCATCCATGAAACTGCCTAGGCTCCCACAAAGCCAGTACGTGCAGTAGGATCAAAAACCCATTGCCATTGTTCTTGAGGTCTCAGTAGTCCTCATTGTCCGCTATGTTCAGCGAGACTGGTTTTAACCCAGGCTTTTTCAGACCCGGGCCAGCTGGCCTTGGTGAGTTCCTGATAGCACCTCCCCATTGTCTCAGTGTGTGGGTATCCCCCTCGCGGTCCTGAGTTCCTTGCTCGTGCTCTCTCTCCTTCTGCTCCTGATTTGGACCTTGAGATTTCAGTCCGGTGCTCCAATGTGGGTCTCTGTCTCTGTCTCCTTTCATCGCCTGATGAAGACTAACCACTTTTTGATTGCATTTAACTTCATTCTATGAGAAGAAATGCATGCCTGGTACTAGGCCAAGAATCCATGGTTGATGAACTCACAAATCTCAGGAACAAAACTACTTATTATTTTTTTTTTCAGTTCAAAAGGTTTTTTTCTTTCTTTTTTTGTCTGTCTTTCTTTCTTTCTTTCTTTCTTTCTTTCTTTCTTTCTTTCTTTCTTTCTTTCTTTCTTTCTTTCTTTCAGATTTCTGTCTCTTCCCCCCAGCCACCTCCCCTTTCAGGGCAGGGAACCCTGACTACTTATTATTTTAATCTTCATATCACACTGCTTTCTAAAGTTGTATCTCTTTATCCAGAGATGAATGCAACCCTTAGACTTAATCAAAGAAATTGTTCAGTGGACAGTGGTCAACACCCAAACTTACAGCTGCTCAAAGGACAAAAAATAGGTATCATTGGAGTACTCAGTCATCAATGGAAAATCAATGAATTTATAATGGAAAAGAACATATTAATAATATTGCTGAGAAAACTTTATCAGTATTGAAATAAAACACAATGAGATATCACTGGGAAAATGGATGTATTTTGATATTAAAGAACATATACATTGTTAAATAATAATTTTCTTTCCACACACCATAATTTAAACTCTATCAAGACAATGAAAGATAAATAAAGATTCTGAATGCTCAATTCATGAAGTATGGTAGATAAACGAAATATTCATCTAGGCTTTATTCAGAAGTGAATTAAAGACTCAGGTGTTTAGGATAAAATATTTGAAGAACATATCAAGATTTGAGACAAATCAGTTTTCATTTTTGACCCCATCTCTTGATACAATCTTCAGGATAATAGGTTTTTCTGGATAAAGAAGTTCTTGCCGATTTAAATTCAAGGGAATCTATAGTAGTTGAAAAAATACACTGGTAAACAACCAATGAAAAAATGCACAGAAGACTAATAGAACTAATTTATTAAGAATAACAATAGTTTCTTCATGCATTCTCATTTGGCCATGATCTTAGTACAAAGATGTAAGAGTCAGGAAGAATGTAAGTTTAAGGTTGGCTGAACTACACAGCAAGTTCCATACAAACCTGAACAACATGAATTACTTCCTATAAATAATATGTCTTTATAAATGAATACTTATGACTTTTAGCAACACATATCTTAAATTCCTCATACATTTATCTTCATAAAAATAGAAAAAGAAAATATGCCTCTATCTATTACACATCAAAGTGAATATTTATTACACGTTCCTTACATGCCAAGACAAAATTGTGATTGTATGTCTTCCTCAGTAATACACATTTTAAATGGAGCAGTAATTTGAACTCTAGAAAGCATATTTGTGGGTATACAGAAAACAGCATTTAAAAGGTGATATAAAGTGAGTAGAGAGAAAACAGCATTTAAAAAAGATCTAAACTGAATTTTGCATTTAGTAAAATGGAAAGATAATCATGATTTTTCATTGTACACCTTTTGCTCCTAAACAATGTGTTTACCTTTCACACTGAAACATGGAAATTCATAATGGAAAGAAAACTTTGGAACCACTAAGATATTAATCCTCTGTATCTCTTCTGAACTCAAGGGAGTGCTTTAGGGAATTTGTAGTCTATTTTATACCTTATTTTTATAGTTTGTCCTGTAATTTGACAAAGACCATCTTGTATGTAACTAGAGCTTATCAGGGGTTACCAAAACTTGCTTTTCATCAAAGCAAAGTATCCACATACAGAACATCAGAACACCTGTCCTCAAGTATCTAAAAAGAAGATGACCACCTTATCCTCCTATTCTTCCATGAAGAAAAACCTACTGACACTCAAGGTATATTAAACACAAAAGTCATAAGATTAAACCCATTTGGCATTACTTCAATTTAAATTAATGGTAAAGTATTCTTATGTTATTCAGGGGAGGTATCCCAAACATGTTTCTAAATGTTTCACCTTACATAAAAAGTACATAGAAAAGGGAGGAAAGTTTTAACATCAGAAGTGATGTCTGACCTCAAGAAACCATGTTTTTCAAACAAAACAACAGAGAGCACATGCAGAGCTGAAATCACAAGAATATGAAAGAATGAACAAGACATGTACAACCACAATCTATATAAAATGCCAGAATGGAGTGTGCATGGATAGAAACATGGTTCCATCCTTAGTTGATGAGCTTTTGTTATCCTATGCTGCTGAAAAAAGCCAAGCTTATTTTATTGAAATGGTAGTGCCTCTCTTAAATCAACCAGACTCTAAGGAAAGGCCCTCTTTACCCAAGAGCAGTTGGCTAACAAAAATTGAACTTTATGTATTTAAAAATGAGAGAGAGAGAGAAGTGAGGAATGTAGGAAAGTAATTATAGACATTGAGGTGAATTGCCATGAAATTCTTAGGGAATAAATAAAAATATTATTTAAAATATACACATGTATCTATAAAAACAATTTTCTTGAGCCCCCAAGGTACAAATGAGGAACAGAAGGAGGGAGAACATGAGCAAGGAAGTCAAGACCGCATGGGGGGCACCCACCCATTGAGACGGTGGGGCTGATCTATTAGGAGATCACCAAGGCCAGCTGGACTGGGACTGAAAATGCATGGGATAAAACCAGACTCACTGAATATGGTGGACAATGAGGGCTGCTGACATGCCAAGGATAATGGCACTGAGTTTTGACCCTATTGCATGTACTGGCTTTGTGGGAGTCTAGCCGGTTTGGATGCTCACCTTCCTAGACCTGGATGGAGGGGGGCAGACACTGGACTGCCCACAGGGCAGGGAACCCTGACTGCTATTTGGACTGGAGAGGGAAAGAGAGGGGAGTGGGACATGGGTAGTGGGGGAAGGGGGAGGGAAAAGGGAGGCGGCGAGGAGGCAGAAATTTTTAATTAAAAAAATTTAATAAAAAAATGAAAAAAAATTCTTAATTTTAAATGGCAAAATAACTTAAAATGTATACCCAAGAGTTAAAAAAAACAGCTACAAAACCTCCTTTATGTATTCACTGAAAATTTTTAGCCTTAAGGTCAGAATTTCAATTAATGGAAAGAATAAAATCAAGTGATTCAGAAAGTAAGAGGAATACTGAACATAGAGAAAATAGCACAGAGAAGTACATGTAGTAGTTAATGTGTTACCAGGGGCAATGGCAGCATACAGAAACCATTACTAGAAGACAGGAGTAATTTACAGAGACAAGCTGGGAAAGGTTTTTGGGGTCGGGACACAGTTGGTTTCTTTGAATTTGAAGGATGAGATATAATGAAGGAACATTATTGTAAAAATGTAAAGGAGGGTCTGTTAGTCTATACTAGAGTTCCCAAAATGTGAGGACAAATGGTCAGGATGGTCTAGAAAATGAGTAATTTATATCCACGAATAATAAAACCAGTGATTCTTGACTATGGATATAAGTGGAAATCATTGTGGAGCTTTAAAAGCCATTCTGTTTGTAAGGGTTTTCTAGTATCTGAGGTGACACAGGCATCATAAGGTGATCATTACACCTTCAGGAGATAAGACATGTCCACATATGTAGTTAACCAGAAACACTATTTAATAACTGGTTCTATGTATGGTACATTCATGTATGAATACACTATAAACCAAACCATTATTTTGTAAAATGGATATATACTAGTAAGAAAGAAGAATTTTTTTGTTCAAATCTAATAATATCATACATAATCATATAAAAAAAGATCATCATTGACCTTACATGATATTACCATTTATACTTAGATATGGACTAATTGCTCTATACTTCAGGACCGTACAATTCACACATGACTTCAGATAGATCACTGAATAGAGAAAGCTTTAATTAGAGATGAATATACATTTTTTAAGAATAAATGAAGCCCCAGTTTATGAAAATGCCTAAAATAAAAACTTTCCAAAAGAGAATATTTTCTGCCTCACCTGTGTTTCTTCACAAGGTTCTACAGAGAAGTTCTGCAAGATTTTGACAACAGCAAGCTTCATGGTAATGAGAGCAAACCTCATGGCAATGCAGTTTCTAGGACCATTCCCAAAAGGCATATATACATAAGGATTGATTGCATCTTTGTTTTTCTTGGAGAACCTGGTGGCACAATTTTACAGGAAAACACAAAATAATGAAACATCACACCAAGTCCTCAAGAAGTAAAATGTTTGTAGTTTTAATGTACAACCCAAAGTCAGGATATGCAGGACACTGCAGTGTATTGACTGCTCCAAATATGTTGTAGTTATTTTATTTCATTCATCATGAGATTTTTTTCATTTCTTGGGTTTTTTTGTTGTTGTTGTTTGTTTTTTGAGACAGGGTTTCTCTGTAGCTTTGGAGCCTGTCCTGAACTAGCTCTTTCTTTTCAGAGTGAAGTTGGATGTTTATTTAGTTGGATATGGAGGAGAAAGGAAAGAAGAGGAGGCTTAAAATTTTTGCCTCCACAGAAAAATAATAGTGAAAAGTTCTATTGTGTTGGTCTGGACAATGATTATGTTTTAGGATATAGAAACCTGCACCACGCAAAACACAGAAACCAAAATCAAAATATGTAAGATTGTATCAGAGTTAAGGAGAAAGAGAGAGAGAGTGAGAGAGAGAGAGAGAGAGAGAGAGAGAGAGAGAGAGAGAGAAAGACTGTCCAAAATAAAGATAATGAGTCACACAGAGAATTAACTCCTACATTGGGAAGGAAAAAACAAATGGCCAACCATAAAACTGAGAAGGGGCTGGTGTCAAAAATATGTCAGGAATTCAAATATCTCAATGAAACAGAAATTTAAACAGCCCCAAAAATGAAACATAAACACTATTTTTAAATGGGAGAAGGATATAAGCAGACACAGAAATGGCCAACAGCTACCTTAAATGGTGTTTCATATTACCATTGACCACACAGGACAGGTGATGCTTTATGGTGACAGAGCACTAGCCTAGTATTTACAATATTCTGAGTGTGATCTCCTGAGCCAATAAATAAATAACTAAAAATTAAAACTACAAAGAGACAAACAATGAAATCTATGAGAATGGCTTTTACCAAAAAGATGTAGCTGTTGGCATAATTTGAATGCAAATCCTATAAGCTATGGGTGAGAATAATAATTAGTATAATCATTATGCAAAATAGTATGAAGGTTGCTCATAAAAGTCACAAATAATTATAGAATTTGCTAGACCATTTCTGGGCATATGTCCCCAAAAAATGAAATTAGTAAGTCAAAAGAAATGTCTAATATTTATGTTATATTTTATACTATTTTAGAAGTCATTTTATTTAAGAAACTTTGCAACTATTTCCAGACAAATTCTGTATCATATATTTTTAGATTTATTAAATAGGGAAAGATTTTAATAATTACTTGTGATTATTTATTTATTTTTATTTTTCTATTCAAAATTTTCCACTTCTGTCCGGGCGGTGGTGGCGCACGCCTTTAATCCCAGCACTTGGGAGGCAGAGGCAGGAGGATCTCAGTGAGTTCGACACCAGTGTGGTCTACAAGAGCTAGTTCCAGGACAGGCTCCAAAAAACCACAGAGAAACCCTGTCCCGAAAAACCAAAAAAAAAAAAAATTCCACTTCTCCCTTTCCTCCCATTCTTGACCCGTTCCCCACTAATGCTCTTCCCTCCCCCTCCAGCCTTAAGAGAGGGCAGGGTACCCTGCCTGTGGGAAGTCCAAGGCCCTCCCCGCTACATCCAGGCCTAGGAAGCTGTGCATCTTAATAGAATAGGGTCCCAAAAAGCCAGTACATGCAGACTCACCCAGGAGGAGTAGAAGATAGGAAATAAATTGAGAGCTGAAATCACAATAGAAACACAGAAAACAAGCCAAAGAATCAAGTATGCAAAGAGCTGGTTCTTTTTGCAATAGCAATAAGACTACATGAGGAGATGAAGGGGATTCAATTTGGAAAGGAAGAAGTCAAACTTTTGTTATTTGCAGATGATATGATAGTGTACATCAGTGACCCCAAAAACTCTACCAAAGAACTCCTACAGCTGGTAGATACCTTCAATGATGTGGCAGGATACAAGATCAACTCAAAAAAATCAGTAGCCCTTATAAACACAAAGAATAAAGAAGCAGAGAGGGAAATCAGAGAAACTTCACATTTCATGATAGCCACAAATAGCATAAAGTATCTTGGGGTAACACTAACCAGGGAAGTGAAAGATCTATTCGACAAGAACTTTAAGTCTTTGAAGAAAGAAATTGAAGAAGACGACAGAAAATGGAAAGATCTCCCATGCTCTTGGATTGGGAGGATCAACATAGTAAAAATGGCAATTCTACCAAAGGCAATCTATAAATTCAATACAATCCCCATCAAAATCTCAACAACATTCTTCACAGACCTTGAGAGAACAATAATCAACTTTATATAAAAAAAACAGAATAGCCAAAATAATTCTATATAATAAAGGAACTTCTAGAGGCATTACTATCCCTGACTTCAAACTCTATTACAGAGCTACAGTATTGAAAACAGCTTGGTATTGGCATAAAAACAGAGACGTCGACCAATGGAATCAAATAGAAAACCCACAAACCTATGAACACCTGATTTTTGACAAAGGAGCTAAAAGTATACAATGGAAGAAAAAAATCATCTTCAACAAATGGTGCTGGCATAACTGGATGTCGATCTGTAGAAGAATGAAAATAGATCCATATCTATCACCATTCACAAAACTCAAGTCCAAATGGATTAAAGACCTCAAAATGAATCCAGCCAAACTAAACCTGATATAAGAAAAAATGGGAAGTAGACTGCAACACATGGTCACAGGAGACCCCTTCCTACATATAACCCCAGTAGCACAGACAATGAGAGAAACAATGAACAAATGGGACTTCCTGAAACTGAGAAGCTTCTGTAAAGCAAAGGACATGGTCATTAAGACAAAAAGGCAACCTACTGGATGGGAGAAGATCGTCAACAACTCCACACCAGACAAAGGTCTGATCTCCAAAATATATAAAGAACTCAAGAAACTAGACATTAAAAATCTAAATAACCCAATTAAAAAATGGGGTACTGAACTGAAAAGAGAATTCTCAACAGAAGGAGTTCAAATGGCCATTGTTTTTTTACTCAGTGGTAAAAAACAATGACATTGAATTTGAATGCAAATAGATGGAAATGGAAAACTCTATCCTAAATGAGATAACCCAGACCCAAAAAGATGAATATGGTATATACTCACCCATTAGTGGACTCTAGCCATAAATAAAGGACATTGAGCCTATAGTTCACAAGCCTAGAGAAGCCAAATAACAAGGTAACCCCCCCCCCCAATATATAAATCCTCCTGGAAATTGGAAGAAGACAATAATGCCAGAGAAAAGTTGGGAGCATGTGTAGCGAGCTGTGTGGTGTCACACCTGATGGAGATGTATAATCAACTCCTGAGATGGCTAAGGCCTGACATATGCTATGATCATGCAATGATTATCAGCTGCCTGCATATGCGTGAACCTATGGGCAGTGCCCACCTGGCAGTTCGGGGTTGGCAGCCCATGCCTACATAAGGGCTGAGAGAGGTTTGCCCGGAGAGAGAGGGTAAAGAGAGGGAAAGAGAGAAGGAGAAGGAGGAGAAAGATTATAGTGCATAAAGTCCTGAAAACTGCTGCAAGAAGAGCTCCAGGTGTTGCGTTTTTTCCTTGTGGGAGGAGGGTGAACGCGACAATTGGTGGCCTTGTACGGGGAACCTCCAAATCTCTCTCCGTGGAGCCCAGAACTTGCTGCAGTCAGGAGGTGCACCAAATAATCCTCAAGGTAAAGATTGGGGATCCGCGACAAAAAGCGGGTTTTCCGCTCTCGCCGGTAGAAGAAGGGAGAGTGGGGGTAATAGGGCCATGATCAAAGTGGATGGTTTAAAGTAAAATTAAAAGAATGGGCACTTCAACATCACACCTGATTTTTCTAGCTATTAACGAGCTGTTACGGAGTGCATTGGAGAGGTTTTCCGCTAAATGTGACACAATTGCACTTTGGTTTGCCATCTCTGGCAATCTTAATGTGTCATCCTGGGATAAGCCTGGTAGAGATCTGGATTTTGCCACTGAACAAGGTATGCTAAGGAAGGGAGTTATATTCATGTGGTTTGAGTTACTGAGACCTCCGGAGTTTGCAGTGGAGTGTGAGCAGCTGCGGCTCCAAGACCAAGGAGCTCCAAGCGGCTCCAGGCAGCGAGCTCTGAGGGTCTGGATGCCTGCAGACCCAGGAACCTGCCTCAAGGACCAACAAAGCAAGAACGCTAGGCCACTCCCAGCGTGGGCCTCAGGGTGTAGAAACGCAGCACTATCGCAGCGCAGTAAGATCTGTTGGCCTGAACCTCTGTCCCAGCCCCAGCCCGGGGCAACCAGCCGGGACCAGGGTCGGGCTGGCCGCTTAACCACCAAGCCTCCACCTTACAGTTCACGGGGAGGAAGTCTCTGCCTCTCCCCTGACACTGCTGCTACCCGAGTCCGAGCGTGGCTGGAAAATGGCAGTAGATTGTAGTAAATACCTTTAAGAATGCAACGTCCCCGCTAAGCAGGAAGTAGCCAGATGGATTGACAATGCCCAAATTCCCTAAAACTTGGTTTAAGCGGGCCCTTTCAGAGCAGAAGTAGGATCAGCTGGGTTGCTAGGGAAGCTGAAGAGGTGCAAGAGGGAGATGCCTTCCATGACTCAGCTGATAGGAATAAATGAGCCACGAGGGTATGGCAGCTGGGGTATGTTATTTAGGGGACTGCTGAAGGAGCAATGGTTTCTGATGGCTTCTGGGGTCATGGCAAAGCCACTCCTAATGACAGGAGCAGGCAGAGGAAAGCCAGGGAGGGGAAGCAAGATTGCCTCCCCTTCCTCTCCTCTGTGCTGGCCCCTCTGCTACCAGTTCTGACTGCTTCCACAAGCACAGCCGCAGCTCTGGCAATTGGCTCAGCTTGGCTGTGAATGGAAGTATCTGGGGCTGTGTGTGTGACCAGCATTCAATATGACTCATGCAACTAATTTGTTTAAAGAACTGTCTAGCTATCTTTTAGGTAATTGGTCTGGTGAATTCGAACAACTGGAAAAGCTGTGAGTGACGATTGTGACTGCAGATTCCACATGCATGGATACCAGCCTGGCAGAAGAACCATCTTCCTGGATCACTCCATGGATCATCTGAAGGAGTGGGTGGGAGTAGGAGCCCTAACAGGCTTAATGGTGCTTGCCTCCCTGGTATGCCTGTGGTGCATCTGCCACATAAGGGTTTCACAGCATTGCAATGCAGTTATGATCATTCAGGCCTTCACGGCTATTGAAACAGAACAGTCTCCCCAAGTTTGGCTAGAGATGTAAGAGCAAGTCTGATTGCATGTGGATTGGTGTCTAGCTCCCACCTCTGTAAAAAGGCACCGGACAGGTGGACAGGTCTAGTGTTCTCTGAGTGGATGACACCTGGACAAACACTAGTACATGTTTCATTTTTAACAGAGATCAGACCTCTACTCTTGCCTGTGGCTTTACAAAACAAAAGGGGGAACTGTAGCGAGCTGCATGGTGTCACACCTGATGGAGATGTATAATCAACTCCTGAGATGGCTAAGGCCTGACATATGCTATGATCAAGCAATGATTATCAGCTGCCTGCATATGCGTGAACCTATGGGCAGTGCCCACCTGGCAGTTCGGGGTTGGCAGCCCATGCCTACTTAAGGGCTGAGAGAGGTTTGCCCGGAGAGAGAGGGTAAAGAGAGGGAAAGAGAGAAGGAGAAGGAGAAAGATTATTGTGAATAAAGTCCTGAAAACTGCTGCAAGAAGAGCTCCGGGTGTTGTGTTTTTCCTTGCGGGATGAGGGTGAACGCAACAGCATGGGGGTAGGGATGAGGAAGGGGAGAGGGGGAGAGAGAAGGTAGAAGGGAAGGATTGGGGAGAGCTTTGGGGAGTGGGAGAGCTGAGATGGAGAAAGGGTGGATATAGGTGCATTAATAAAAATATCTACATTAAAGGAGCAATTTTAGGGTTGACAAGAGACTTGGCTAGAGAGGGGAACCCAGGTGTCTACAGTGATGTCCCCAGCTAGGTCCTTGGGCAGCATAGGAGAGGGTGCCTGAACTGGCCTTGCCCTATAATCACACTGATGAGTATCTTGAATATCACCATAGAATCTTCATCCAGGGATGGATGGAGATAGAGACAGAGACCCACATCAGAGCACTGGACTGAGCTTCCTAGGGCACTGGACTGAACCTCCAAGGTCCAATTGAAGAATAGAAGGAGGGAGTAGATGAGCAAGGAAGTCAGCACCGTGAGGGGTTGGTCTACTCACTGAGACAGTGTGCCTCATCGAATGAGAGCTCACCAAATGCAGCTAGACTGAGAATGAATGAACATGTGATCAAACCAGACTCTCTGAATGCAGCTGACAATTGGGTCTGACTGAGAAGACATTGATAAAGGCATTGGGACTTGTATGTACTGGCTTTTGGAGCTAGCTCTTGTAGATCAGGCTGGCCTTGAACTCACAGAGATCCACCTGCCTCTGCCTTCTGAGTGCTGGGATTAAAGGCATGCATGACCACTGCCTGGTGAGATTTTCTTATTTTATATTAAAGCAAAGGACACAGTCAACAAGACAAAGCAACAACCTATAGAATGGGAAAAGATCTTCACTAATACCACATCAGACAGAGGTCTGATCTCCAAAATATACAAAGAACTCAAAAACTTGGTCATCAAAAAAACAAGTAATCCAATAAAAAATGGAGTACAAACCTAAACAGAGAACTCTCAACAGAGGAATCTAAAATGGCTGAAAGAAACTTATGGAAATGTTCAACACCCTTAGTCATCAGAGAAATGCAAATCAAAACAACTCTGAGATTCCATCCTTACACCTCTAAGAATTGCCAAGGACAAAAACACTGATTTCAACTTATACTGGCGAGGTTATGAAGAAAAGGGAACACTTCTGTATTGCTGGTGGGAATGCAAGCTGGTACAGCCCCTTTGGATGGTGATTTCTCAGAAAATTAGAACAACCTTCCTCATGATGCAGTAATACCACTTTTGGGTATATATCCAAAGTATGTTCAATTGTGCCACAGGGACATGTGCTTAAAACTATGTTCATGGCAGCATTGTTTGTTATAGCCAGAACCTTCAAACAACCTAAATGCCCTTCAACCAAAGAATGGTTAAGGAAAATGTGGTACATTTACACGAAGGAGTACTACATAGCAGAAAAAATGACATCTTGAATTTTGCAGGAAAATGGATGGAGCTAGAAAACATTATTCTGAGTGAGGTAACCCAGACCAAGAAAGACAGTTCTCACATGTACTCCCTCATAGGTGGTTTTTAAACATAAAGCAAAGAAAGCCAGCCTACAAATCACAATACCAGAGAACTTAGACAACAATGAGGACACTAAGAGTCTTACATAGATCTAATCTACATGGGAAGTAGAAAAAGAGACGATCTCCTGAGTAAATTGGGAGCATGGGAACCTTGGGGGGGAGGGATGGATGGGAGAGGGGAGAGGCAGGGAGGGGAGCAGAGAAAAATGTAGAACTCAATTAAAACCAATAAAAAAGATTTGTTATCTGCCTAAGCAGTAATGGATCCCCTACTCTTTAGGGGACATTTGAAGACTACTCATTGAGAGTAAATATGCCTTTACAGTTCAAAGTAGTAAAGATATCGTGGTGTTCCCAGTATGAAAACATCACAGAAAGTGGCATGAAGAAGGAGGAAGGAATTTTTATAACACTTAAGATGGGGGTTTAATGGGTAACATCCCAAGTAGAGAATGGCTTAGGCTACCAAAAAGCCAGCCAACTCAGGCCCTCTTCTTCTCATGCACCACACCTGAATGTTGGGCCCCATTCCTATTTCCTCGTTGTGACCCATGAGTTTCCTTTTTAATAAAGAAAAACCTTAGTATACTATCTTCAGAGCTAATTTGGAATTATTTGATTAGCGTTCCCCCTTCAGACATGTTCTGCTTCATCTGACTGCCCAACGTGGGGCTGAGTCCACATTCACTGGGACTCCCCCCCCCCATTCCCTGCTCTGCTCCCAGTTCACCAGCCTGGGCATATTTCTCCCCGACCACTGCCCACAGTTTACCTGCTACTGCCTAGGACTCCAACTTTCCCCACAGCAGTATGCCATTCTTTTTTCACATTGTGATCTCTTAATAACTATTCTTATTTTGCTAAACAAAGCATATTTTTCAGTATCTAAGTAAGCCACAGCACATATGGAACTAGTGCAGGACACTGAGCAGAACCAGAATTGGGAACCCAGGATGCTCAGTCCCTCTGCCATACAGCTACAACTGTGACTCCTGGCCAATAAAGATATTACACCTACTCCACTTTACTGAAATTGCCTAGGTTGATTAGTAGATTATAAAATTTGAAAGCTTTATGTTCTGACTATATTACCATTAAGAAATTTAATAAGCATTTTGCTTGTACTCTGGACAGTACTCTGCCAGGCTTATGTGATTTCCTTATCCATGCATTTATTTGATTTTGGTAATTAGCTTTATTTTTCATATTATATCTTTAAGAAAATAGCTTGATAACAGAGTAAAAAAACTTTTATAGAAATGATAAAATCTTTACAGACTATTAATGAACAACTAACTGAAAAAATATCATACTGCTGTAAAGGATAACATTAATTTGACAGACAAAATCCAATCAATATGCAAGGGCGCTGAGAAATTATCTGAAAGAATTCATACTGTTAAACTTAACAATCAGAATCTGTTGAAGTTATGATAGATTAATGGATAAGGTATCTCTCCAGAAAGGCAATATGCACACCATCCAAATAATATACAAGGACAAGACATTATCTTTACTGAATAAATCTCATACCTTGGAATCATATGTGCAGAATGAGAACCAGAAGCTAAATGAATCAATAAGGCCACTAAAACAGCACAAAGAACTGAAGATTTGGACTTTACAAAAGGCAATGGTACAAAGATTTGAAATGATTGGGGAAACTATTGGAACTGATGTGCAGGGGAGAAGATACAACACAGGATTTAGCCTTGCAAATATGGGCAAAAGTCAGGGATGACTCACATATAGTTTTATTGCTTATCTAGTAATCTCCTCTGAGAAGCCATCTGGTACAAAATACACTAAGGAAGTCAAGGAATATAAATGGCAACCTATAGGTATGAGTGACATAAAGGAAATTAAGCAAACAATAGTATCTTACAGCTTTCACTTATTGTTCATTAGGGAAGTGGTAAAAATGTGGGCTTTAAGCAATAAGGCTACACCACACAATTGGCTTTAATTAGTCTAAGCTATCCTAGAAGACAGACCCCAGCTATTATGAAAATACTATTGGTGCAAAGAGGCAAAAATTTTAGAAAAGCAGGGAAAAGCAAAAGGATTTAAGACTTCCCAAGATCAAATTCTTGGCAAGGGCTATTACTCCAATCCTCAGGACCAGACTCTCCATAATGAACACACCTTGTTCCAATGCAACACAGCAGCTTTAAATGATTGGGACAGGATTCAGGAATCACGAAAGAGAATTGAACCATATATTAGGGGACAAAAAGAACCCTTTAGTGACTTCTTATAAAGAATAACTAAGGCTTTACAAGTATGAGTAACAAACCCTGAAGCTAGACGTGTACTTATTGAATCTTTGGATTTTGAAAATGCCAACTTAGAATGCAAGAGGATACTTGGGCCTTTAAAGGTCAGATTTTCACCAATAGATGAAAGAATCTCGCACAAATGAATGCTGAAACATTTGATTATAGTACTGAGGCTTGGATAGGAGAAGTAATTTCCAATGCTACGAGGAGACACCAAAATGCAAAATATTTTAATTGTGGTAGAATAGGACATCTATCAAGGGACTGTAGACAAGGAATTCCTAGGAATAATGTCTCCTGTAGGAATGGCAAGAATAAGAGGACTCAGCCTCCTGGTATATATAGGAGGTGTAGCAAAGACCAATAGTGGACCAATGAATGCAGATCAACAAAAGACAGACAGGGTTATCTAGATAACATTGGGAAACTCCTTGGGGGGCCTCTCACAGGCCTCCCCAATATCAAATGTGGGCAAGTCATTCCCAGACAATGGGGAAAACATGTTTCCATGTTTTAATTTCACCAGGAAAATTAAACAATCCAGTTCCTCTGTAAGAAAACATATTGTTCTGGATGATGGAATAGACATGAATGAATAAAAAAAAACTCCAGTAGGAAATAGAAAACATATATTTTGGCAGACTTCCATAAATGATCAAAGACCAAAGCTAATAGTGCATATAAATGACATTGCAGCTGAGGGAATTCGAGACACAGGTGCAGATGTGAGTGTCATAACTCACATAACTCCAGAATCTTGGTATCCAGATTGGCCTCTTCAGGAGGCAGATATTCAAATCCTAGAAATTGGAACCCTATCTCAAATGAAACAAAATAAGAGGTGGGTTGAATGCATACAGCTACGGCTAGAAGGACATAAAGGAAGGTTGAGGCCATATGTAGCTAATATTACAGTGAATTTATAGGGTCACGACTTATTGCAGCAATGCAAAATTCATGTTTCTGGGAAGGAAGATATTATAAAGAAAGGTCACCAGGCATTAAATCAAACTATAAAAGACATGTTAAACAAACATAAAGGAATGGAAAATACCCCCAGAAATAGATTGCATAATGCTTTATTAACCTTGAATTTTTTTAGTGCTAATGAGAACTGAACAATGGCAAGAGAGAGACACAAGATAATAGAAAAAAACTTCTGAATTAAATCAGCTGGTGTATTTTAAGGATGTGTTGATCTCCCAATTGAAACTAGGAGATGTGCTACATTGAGGAAGCACATTCACTCTTGTTTCAACAAGGGAAGAAAAGCTATGGAAGCCATCAAAATTAATAAAGATTTGATTTGAAAAGGAGAAACCTCTTGAGAAAGAGAAATGACAGGACAATTGCAATTATACCAGAAAGTAATCTTGAAACTTAACCATCATTTTACTTTTACAGGATCCCATAGAAAGAACATTGCCCCCATGACAGCTGGAAGTAATTTTAGAAGATAATGGCCCTCCTCCCAACAAAGTTTGTCCTACGAATTAAAATTGTCCTAAGAATTATGAACATTATTTAGAGGTTGATTGTTACTGATATAAGGTTTGGGGTTGGGGTGGAAATTATGTAGGCTCAGAGATCACTTTGGAAAAAAAGGTAATTCAATGGGATAATAGGTAGATTAAGTGTGAACTTCCTCACACTAATAATAATGATAGTGAGTAATAGAGTGAATATTTGTGAGCTATTATTTATGGATACTTTACATTGGTACAGATTTTTGTATATTGATACAAGTTCAAATTATATTTGTTATGTTGTTTATCTTCCTATTTCTTTTTACAATATTTGTATACTTATGCAAAGTTATTTTGTCAGATGGTATGCATGCATTTTTCTACCTCTGTTTAAGACATTAAATATATTGATACAATTTTAGGATATATTTAACATATTGCATTATACATTTCTACCTCTGATCAAAATACTTACACATTGTTTACATTTTGAGGTTATTGTTCTCATTTGTTTTACAGTTTTTAAAGATTGTTTAATATTCTAATATGAAGTCTTACTTTTTAACTTACATAGGTGAATAGTCATCCATGTTTGTCATACTTATAATTAGACTAATCAGTTATTTAGAAATATGGAGATTTTATTCTGCATAGATAGTTAATATTCAACCACTTTAAAGAACTGTAGAACATTGGCATTTAAATAACTTAGGGTTCTTTTGACCTGAGACATGATTGCTCCTGGTAGCACCAATCTATTCCCAAGATAATGACGAGCATCAAAGTCACTACATTTGGAGCTTGTTTTCTTCTTGACAAATCTGGCCTTTGGGCAAGTGCCCTTGCTTTGGTCACTGATAAAATGTATGGTGTCTGAACTGGACAAGTAGGATACAAGAAAAAAGACTGCTAAACCTTGCCAAGGCAGGGTAAGATGGTTTTGAAACTTTTCCTGTCTCTGAAAATGTCCTGTCAGTTACTCTAGGCCTTAGCCAAAGTTGGTTGCTTCAACATTGCAAATGAGACTTTGGGTGACTGCCCAGATAGCCAGTTGTCTCTGTCATCTACTGCATATTTTGGAAGCAGCTTGATTGCACTTCCTGCCTACTCAAGTAATATTATCTCCTTTTTCAGGTCTTTGATGGTCTTGAAGATTAGATAATTGTAGTTACTTTCCTCTTATGATTTAGCCAAGCTATTTCTAATACAAGATTTAGACTCCTTAAGATAGAATAATTATTAAAACACTTAGTATATGTTTCTTTCTTAACATTGTTTATACTGGTTGTAATTCTAATTTTTCTACTTGATATCTGCTCTTATTATATATAGTTTTGTATTGTGTTTTGAATTCTCTTATTTAGACAAAAGGAGGCGGCGATGGAGAACCTCCTTCAGCCAATAGCCTTTGAGAGGCTGGACCAGATGTGGGGGGTGGGCTTTGAGTACCAAAAAGCCATGTCCCAGCCAGTTGGGTCCTCTTATTCCCATACCACACCTGGATCGTAGACTCCATTCCTATTTCCTCATTGTAATCTGTGAGTTTCCCTTATAACAAAGAAAACACTTAGCATACCCTATTTGGAGTGAGTGTGGATTATTTAATTCATGTTTCCCCCATTTGATGGGTTCTGTTTCAGAGGTTTGCTTATTGGATAAGGGAAGTATTTGTGTTATTAATGAAATGTTTTATTCCATTCCATTCTCTCTTCTCCTTTCTCTCTATCCTTCCATCCTTGTTTTATTCCAATCTTTCTCTACTGTTTTCTCTTCTTCACCATCCTTTCCCTCTCAAGCCTTCTTGTTTTGCCCTCATTGAGCTCCTTCCACAAATCTTTTACCTTCTCTCTCCTCCAAAGAGTCATTAAGTGAAATAGTATGCAAATACATAGCTGTTTCTCTACTCTATTATCACTGACCTTTGTCTATATCTCCTCCTTAGCATAAACAATTTTAAAAGTATAGAGCTATGTTTATACACACACACATACACAAAAACACAAGTCATAAAATAGTGTTTGTTGGTTAGTGAAAGCAATCAGATTTTCTAAACACAGGAGAAATCTCATATTTTTCTAATTCTTAAATACCTACAGGCACATAGAAATGTGTCCACTGATACCATGATGTTAATGGAATTCATGTTAAGGTTTTTGAAAGGACTTCAAAACAAAATAAAATAAGGTAAAGCAGTGTCATTATTTTCTAGATTGAAGTGCCTGTAGTTTTTACAATAATTATCACTTTGCACTACAAACATTTAAAAATCAAACACACATGCAAGATAATAAATATTTATAGTTATGTGGATACTAGTAAGATGTATCTTAGAATACTTAGAGAGGTCTGGTTCTCAGTAGGTTTCCAGTGTCCTCATACCTTTCAGGGCAGAACTCCTCAGGCTTTGACCAGTATTTTGGATCTCGGTGAAGAACAAAGATAGGTATGCACACCCGTGTCCCTTTGGGAATGAACACATCATTTATTTCAGCATTTTTCTTACTGACTCTGTTAAGCCTGTAACCAACTGGATATAATCTCAAAGTTTCATTTAACACCATGTCCAGATACTCCAGTTTTACCAGGGCTTCGTAAGTGGGAGGTGCCTGGGAAGAGAAAAAACAGATTTTGATGAGGCAAGATTTAAAATTAACTTTCAGGTCAAGCAATACAGCACTATTAAGTTGTCAGAAACTCCACATTCTACTAATGTTAAAGAGTGTATTTATCATTATTAGTCATTTTTGCAACAGTAAAATTTTGACCTGCTAAAGGAGTATTGAAATGCATGGTGAAGTGAATGTGGGAGAATATTCAGGACCCAAATCTTTAGTTTTCCTTTGCACTACTTTCTTTTGCACGTAATAATGAATGATAAAGTATGACAATTCCATTCAAGGTCCATCAACTTTTGCGTTGGTCATAAGGTCATAGAAAGTAACCATAAGACCAGACAAAGGAAATAGAATGTGGTAGCACCTTTTATGAAACTGTACATCAAGTCTTTCAACTGACAGCCCAAGTTCTGTAAATTCTGTGGCTAAATTTTATATTACTATACCTATGCAATTTGAAGAGAAATGCTGTTATATATATATATATAATATAAATATATATTATATATAATTGATAGTGAATGACTCTAACAGGAACTTCCCCTGAAAATTCATAAAATAAGGCAACAACAGATAGTACTTGAGCACAAAATTTCAATTCAACTGAAAAGTCCACTCAGGTTCATGTCTAGCTACTGAAATAATCTTTCTCCTTATAGCTTCAAATGGTGTCCTAGTGAGCTTTAACTTCCAACATTAACCAGACCAGCAGCACCCTAGAAGGTCTCAAATGAGGGATTAGTGTTTCCACCATCACACTGACTTGGGAACATTTGTTGGTAGGTTTGTTCTAATTGCTAAGTTGATTGAACATGGTCAATCCTTCTGCAGTTAGCACTATTTCCTGAGTATGTGTTCCTGTGCTGTCTAAGAACAGCCAGATAAGCATGAGTCAGTGAGTGATCCAAATATCAACCAGTATCTTCATTGGCCTTTGCTGTGTTTCTTTAACTGTGAGATAGCATCTTGTTCAGAAGCAGTGCTGTGTGGAGCGATAAGAAGTCCTGCCTCCAAGTTCCTGTCTTGAGTTCCTCCTTTGGCTTTCCTCAACGATAGACTGTTATCAGAAAAAAATGTAAGTTGAAATCAAACCTTTCCTTCCCATAGTTATTTTGTGTTATGGCACTTACTACAGTAGCGGAATGAAGCAAAAAGAGAGGGTGAGTATGAGGTCTGAAGATGCTTGTGTGCACCTCTCTGACAACCCATCCAGTCCCAGAGCTACTTCACTCTCCATAGCATCAGGTTTGGGTGTAGATTTGAATACAACTTGTGTAACATATGGTTGGCACTCCATGGAACACTGAAGGGACCATATTAGAAAGGTGGACAGTTTAGGTTGTAAGTTACCATGGTTGGTCTTGTTCTAGTCTAATTAATTATATGATTGAAAAGACGAGTTATGGTGAGACTAGTTGGATCAACCTACTCAGCAGAAATAAGCCAAGTCTCCATCAGTATACCACCATGCCAAAGTACTTCTAATATTAATAATACAGCTATGAATTGTTGTAAAGTCTAGATGGATGCCTCTGGTTAAGAGCACTATTTGTTCTGTCTAATTCAGAGACAGTTCCTGTAACCATATTATAGATTGCAGTTTTTGGAGCTGTTCTTAGAGGGGACCTGATGTTCTCTTCTAACCTTCTTTATCTCCAGACATGCACAAGATTCATAGATAAACATTCAGGCAAAACCTTTATAAAAATTAAATTAAATTTAAATTAAGTAAAATTTAAAGGAGATACTTGACTTTTGTATGCTTATTATTAAAATCTAAAGTGTTTTATGCATGTTTTTGGATCCTGTCACTGTGGAAATAGATAATGGATATGACCAGAGCAGTAATAGAAGTAAAAAGATTATTTTCTCTGAACAGAATTTTCTCTATATCTCACTTTTTCTTCTTCCCATATATTTTCAGTGACTATTACTGAAAGAAGCAATGCTCACTATATTTACTACAATTCTCAGTGCAAGTATGGAAGAAGAGCTTTTCATTAGGCCTTCATTTTTTCCATCTGTCTCCAGGTACTACTCACTCACCTTATTGGGCAAGACTGAATCGATCTCATGCTGGAGTTTCTTCTGAACATCAGGGTGAGTGGCCAATGTATACATAATAAAGGAAAGAACAGTGCTTGTAGTATCATAGCCAACAAAAATAAATGTGATCGATTGGGCTATGATTTCCACATCAGAAAGAGCTAGAATGAGAATAGATATTTATGTCACCACAGGAAGGCAGCATAGATTAGACCAAGTGAAATAGTCCCTGTTTATATGAATTTAGAAAAGGAATTATAAAGTGTGTGGAAGGCAATTCTGTATAAGAATAAAAAGTACAAAATGTTATATATTAGGTGAATAAGATAGTCATGGATTATAACGTAGGGCACTAAGTAGAGTGGTTGATAGGAATCAAATTGCCACATACTGTACAGCTGTAAGCAAAACAGAACAGAGAAGGACTGCGAATCTCCAATGATTCACAATCAGGCATTCTACTTAAGTGAAGTTTAAGATGAGAGATTTAAAAGCATCATGCATAGTCAAGAAAATGGCCCTGAGTCTTAAGCTCCTACTTTAAGCTCCTACTCTAAGACTACCCACCCAGAACAGTGAGCCTCAAGGTCCCCAGTAAGAGAGCCTGGGCACCCTCAGCCTGGGCTCCAGGGGCTCCTGTGCTCTCTCCTGGATCCTGCATTGCCTGCCCCATCCTTCCTTCTGTCCCTGGATCACTGGGCTACCAGGCGGCCCTGTTTAGGTGCTGAGGAGCTCCATCTGGACGGGCGAGTGTGTGCTATCCAGGGGCAATAGTCCCGGAAGAGAGCACAAACCCCCCTCCCCCAGCTCCTTCTGCAGGGCTGTCTTTCTTATACACGACCCCCCCCCCCAGCCTGCATTCTCTGCAAGGTCCTTTGCTCAGGAACAGTTTTCTGCTCCTACACTAAGGCTTCCAACCAAGAGCAGTGAGTGCCTGCCTACATGTCAGGCCTCAAGGACCCCTGAAAGGGAACTTGCGCACCTTCAACTTGTGAGGCAGGGTGTCCTGTGTTCTACTCGTCCCTGCCCTGCCCCTCAAATTCCTCCTTTTTGTCCGCGGGTCATTGGACTACCAGTCGTCCATGATTGGGTGCTGAGGACTTCCAGCTCGACAGGAAGGGCGCTGCTTCTACACTGAAGAGATACACCCAGAGACTCACTCACAGCAAAGACTGGACCAAGACACCAGGACTCCCCGGCTCCATTTGAAGGAGGAGATGGGAAGGCGCCAATGCAAGACTTCCTCCAACAACATGAAAGGCAACATGACATCATCAGAATCCAGGGATCCCGAAATAAGAAGAATTGTACATCCTACTCCAGAAGAATTAGAAGAAACCGACTCAAAA